>NC_041232.1:21323580-21350847 GCF_002837175.3 Physeter macrocephalus | reverse complement strand
TCCGGAGCCTGTGCCCCGCAACGGGAGAGGCCACAACAGTGAGAGGCCCGCGTACCACAAAAAAAAAAAAAAAAAAAAAAAAAAAAAAAAAGCACTATTCCAGATTTTGTGTAAACATTATTTTAAATTTGGCATTTCCCTCTGTAAGATAAACGAACACCTGATCTCTCTACATTGTACCATTCATTCAAATATACAGCTCCTGTCTGGAAGCAAATCTTCTACTAATATGTTTCATGCCAAGAGATTTTTAATTCTAAGGATTTTTAACTATGGCTACATTGTATATGTTCATTATGTAACAGTATTTAGTGATACGTTGTTTACAGTTGTGTTTATTTTAAATGAGACATTAACAGATCTCATTCATATCAGGTAGGTTCTCCATAGTAAACAAGACAATATGGAAGCTACCTTTTTTACCTACAGTGAATGAGCAATTAGACTGTTGCATAAAGATTACAACTTACCATGATAGTTTTTTTCCTTACATGTTCATGAAGTATTTACAACATAAATACTTTTAAGGGAAAAATTCTACTCTTTACATGTTCTCTTCTGGATGACCAGAGTCAAAGCAGAAGGTTTTACTTAATTATGTGTCTCTGGGAATAGGACTAGGATGATTGACTTTTAAGAAAGCCAGTACAGGGCTTCCCTGGCGGCGCGGTGGTTGAGAGTCCGCCTGCCGATGCAGGGGACGCGGGTTCGCGCCCCGGTCCGGGAGGATCCCACGTGCCGCGGAGCGGCTGGGCCCGTGAGCCGTGGCCGCCGCGCCTGCGCGTCCGGAGCCTGCGCTCCGCGACGGGAGGGGCCGCAACAGTGAGAGGCCCGCGTACCGCAAAAAAAAAAAAAAAAAAGCCAGTACATAACCTACCAGACTTAAAAAGAAACCATAATAATATAATATTAAATATAATTACATAATAGCATACTACATTATTAGTGTTGCTAACTGATAAATTATATAATATACATGTAATAAATAATTATACACATACTTTTAAAAATTTAACTTAAATATAAAGTGGATACTGCACAGTCTATATTAAAAATAATAATCATATAAATTATATATTATTTTGTATCATTTACTTTTATGTTATGTAAATGGTGTTATTTAAATAAAAGAAGATACATAAATAAAATTAAATAAAAATAAATAAAAGTGGCAGAGTAATTAATATAGGACTAATTAAACAAATAACATGTGTGAGAACATGTAATGATATTTCGTAATGTCTCTGTACTCCGAAACAATTTACTTTAACGGCTTTTTAACTCTTTATTGGAGAGTTAAATTTTATAGGCTATGCCGTTGAATATTCTTAAGATCCTAAGTGTTAGACATTCAGAAGTGTTAGACTTTCAGAAAGAAAAGGTAAATGCAATAGGACTCATTAAGCAGACATTAACTTCTATTTAATAAAAAATAGCAATGGCATGTTTCTTTCTGTCCTGTGGAATGATAGGATATATTTATTCTTTCTGCTTCCTTTTCTAATAAACGTTCTCCAATCTGCCTGCAGCCTACAGGACACCTTCTTTCCCTTCATGTAGTGGTCAAACTGAATGCAGTCCCACATAAAGTTCCCTTTGACAAGCGGCTGGGTTCTTATCAAGTCTACATACCACTGATTCCTGGTGTTAGTTCAAGGCGATGTTACCAAGCTAAATGCACTCCCGACAAGACAGTCTGTGCATGGAACTTAAGATTTTATTTCCTAGAACAGCATGAGTTCTGGCCTTGAGGAATTAGTCTCCAGCTTTCCCAAAACATTCACCACTTTCTATCTGCAGGCTTGTTTCGAAAGACCAGCAGGTTAGTTAGCTTTTCTGCATCAAAATGCCAAGCTAAGAGTAGCCTCTATTTTCAACTGAGCGTTGGTGTCTTTGGGGGCGATAAGGAAACTTGATTGATTTAAGTAGATTGACCCTTAAAAAACATAGTTTTGAACTGCACGGATCCATTCATACAGGGAGTTTTTTCAGTAATACCTACTACAGTAAATACTACACACTCCGAGGTTGGTTGAATCTGTGGATGTGTAACCTCGGTTACAGAGGAACTTGGAATACTGAGGGTCAACTATAAGTTACATGCAGATTTTTCAACTACTGGGAGGGTTGGCACCCATAACTATCCACCCCCCTCCCAGGCTGTTCAAGGGTCAACTGTACTTGCCTGTCTCCTCAAGTATAGTTGATTTATAATGTTGTGTTAATTTCTGCTGTACAGCAAAGTGATTCAGTTATACATATATATACCTGCTTTTTCATATTCTTTTCCATGATGGTTTATCACAGGAGATTGAATATAGTTCCGTGTGCTCTACAGTAGGACCTGGTTGTTTATCCATCCTATATGTACCAGTTTGCATCTGGTAATCCCAAACTCCCAATCCATCCCCGCCCCCAACCCTGTAACTATGCTATGATAGGCACTCAGATAACCTGGAAGAGAATTTCTGGCATCTCCTTAACGTGAGTTAATTGTGTCACACAGTTTTCCAAAGTGGTGGAACTGCATCAGTTCCAGCTCCACTTGATGAAACTGAGGGTGGCCATCAGACGCATTAAACTGTAACTTGCTTAATAAATAATTAATTGTAAACTGCCTTCACGTATCAAGCTAATTTTAATTGTGTTTACAAAAATTTGCGTGTCCTCCAAACATCATGCAGCCTAAACAATAAGATGTTTTTGCCCAAAAGCTATTTTTCAGCGACCCGGAGTCAGCTGGTTCCAGTTCGAGTTGAGCCGGCTAAGATTGGTCGAGACTACCTCAACATCAGAGGCCAAAACCCCACCCTCCAAACGCGATAATGCCTGCATTTTCTGAACGTGCAGGCCTGTAGCTTAGCTGCACCTACACAGAATGGCAACGACCTGACCTTTTCTTTATGTCCAATCACCTTTCCCCATACTCCTCATGCTTCAGGCCACCCACCCTGCTTCTTTTTTTTTATATTGAAGTGTAGCTAATTTACAATGTGTTAGTTTCAGGTGCACAGCAAAATGATTCAGTTATACATATATTCCTTTCCATTACAGTTTATTACAAGATACTGAATATAGCTCCCTGTGCTGTACAGTAGGACCTTGCTGTTTATCTATCTTATATATAGCCACCCTGCTTCTTTATCCCATAAATATCCTGAACCCCTCACCTTCGGGGAGGTGGATTTGAGATCTGTCCGAGATCTGTCTCTTTGCGTGGCTGCCTCGTGAATAAACCTTTTCTCGGCTGCAAAACCTTGGTGTCTCAGCATTTGGCTTCCTATGTATGGGGGGTAAAGGAACTTGGTTCGGTTACATCAGAAGTGTTACTGAAATCATTTTCCTTACGTTAAACTGCAGAGACCGTTATACCTGGTCCAGTATTGTCTTGCTCAGCATTTCTCCTTTTCTTATTGACTGCTGAGTACCCCCTGGATACTGTCCATCGATCGGGGTCAAAGGGAGAGACCGTCCCATCCATCCTTCACCACTTGCTCTTCACTGACATTCCCAGCCACCAGGCTTCAGAAATCTGTTCTTTCCCCATCGCTTTATGTTGAACCCCTCTTCTATTTTTGCATCTCCCTGACAGCCCTTTCCTCTTCCTCTGCCTCCTCAGAGAAGGAAATCCCTCGAACAAAAAATGAGTAAAGGAAAAGTAAACAAAAGCTACAGTCCCCTGGTTTCAAATACTCGCCTTTTGCAGTTTTTCTACCTTGTGAATTTTTTAAAATTAATTAATTTATTCATTTATTTTTGACTTCATTGGGTCTTCGTTGCGGTGCCTGGGCTTCTCACTGTGGTGGCTTCTCTTGTTGCAGAGCACGGGCTCTAGGCGCGTGGGCTTCAGTAGTTGTGGTGCGTGAGCTCAGTAGCTGTGGCTTGCAGGCTCTAGAGCGCAGGCTCAGTAGTTGCGGCTCACAGGCTTAGTTGCTCCACGGCACGTGGGATCTTCCCAGACTAGGGCTCGAACCCGTGTCCCCTGCATTGGCAGGCGGATTCTTAACCACTGCGCCACCAGGGAAGCCCCACCTTGTGAATTTTCTTAATCAGAACGCTAAATACCCTCTGTCAGATGGTCCTGAGTCTCCTGCATTTGGGTCACTCACCAGCGGGGAGGTTTTACACTCCTGTGAGGGCAACGGTATGCATGGCAACCTCTGTGCTCTGGTGCTAAAGTAGCCCGTCTGCTGGAGCAGAGCAAAGTGCACAGCTGGAAACTTGCCCACGCCACTGGTGCTGAGAACACTGCCCCCAGTTGGCTCCAAGACATTCAGATTAAGGACCTGCTGTGCCCTCCTCTCCAAGATCAATCTAGACACTTTTGCAGGAGCATGGCAATGCAACGGGGGAAGAGATCAATGTGAACCGAAGGTCAAAATCTCACACTCCAGTAACTCAAAATTGCCTATGTTCCTCACGCTCCAAACAGGACAGTGACACTCTAATTTTACAGAGGCTGAAGGACGCTGACAAATGCCATTCATCTGAACTTGGGTAAAAAAGATGCTGTCATATACATGCTCGGTTTTGTTCCCCAGGGGAAGCTGTGACATGAGACTGAGGCCGGGCTCCTGGGGTGAGGGAGACCTGCTGTGCTTATGTTTTATGTCACTGACAGGTCACTTGCTGTCCCACACGGAATAAATAGCAGCAGATTTCATAAAACAGCAGTGCAGGCTGCAGGGAATGACAGATACACGCTCGCGGCCCTTCTCTGAGAATGGAAGCCATCATCTGGCCCTTCCTGGACAGGGAAGTATAGCCAGTCTGGTCACTGGCCATTCACTCGCTAAGGGTTCCATGTTGAAGAAGATTTTACGACAGACAACAAAAAAAAGCCTCGCTGAGCCCTCACTCTGCACCCTGAACCCGATTTCTCTATCTTTAAAGGTCGGTCGATCATAAAGCAAGATAATTTAAATCATTCGAAAACGCTGAAAATGAACCTAAATGCCTACAGATCACCTATATTTAAGGTAGATGGATGGCAACGCAGAGGCCTATTGAACGAGGTAGGACCAAAGTAGCCTTTCTCTTTTGCCAGAGGAAATTTCTGTCACTGGCGGCTTCCCGCCCTCACATCCCACTGGGTCCTGAGTGACCACAGGCAGAGCTGGCTCCTCAGATGGGCACGGAGACCTGTGGATGCACACGGATCAGCAGAGCAAGGCAGGCGTGAGCTGCCGGGGAAGAAGTGGAGGCGTCCTCTGGAGGTAGCACACCACCCAACTCTCCACCTGGAGATGCACCTCTCCCACGACGGGCATGCCGGAGCGAGACGGCCCTCAGCAGCGTGCGGGGGGCAGCCTTGCCCAGCAGGCGTCTGGCTCTGCTGCTGGACGCCTGGGTCCCAGGGAAGCCTGGCTCCACCTCCACCACACAGGGGTCACCTCTGCCAATGGATCGGCCTCAGCAGCCACTCTCTCGATGGCCACTGCACTGCAGCCACTCCGCCTTGATGGTGACAAGGGTCCTACAGAGCCAGAGAGGATAGGTATAGGGTAGATCGCTAAATCAGAGCGCGCCCGCTTGAACCCGGGGCTGCAAGAGGCTCCTGAGGGATGGGCAGTCTACAACGTCAGCTTGAAGATTAACAAGGGAGTGCCCTGTGTGGTCCTCACACCAGAGACCCTAAGGGGATAGGCTCCTGGAACCTCAAAGTAGTACTTTGGAGCTACCTCCAATTATGGGTGGGTGGGTGGCTTGATATTCTGCATACCTAGAGCTTCTCTGATCATAGATAGCCCTGGGCCTGGAGAACACACCACATTTACTAGAACATTGTTTTCTGTGAGTAACACACAGCCACACAGTGATAGGTTATTAATGGTATAAAGTAAAGAAACTGACAAAGCCACACAAGTGGAAGAAAGCTTGTCACGGTTACTAATTCCAACTGGCTGAGAAATAGGTTCTTGTAAAGATTAGATGACAAATGGGAAATGTAATTATAATCTACATGACATATAGTATACATACATGTAATATAATTCAACATACAGACCACAGGAACTAAATTCATTCATTAAGTTTTCAAAGTTTGGAATAACAAAGGACCAAAAACATCGTTGATAGCAACCAATTTCAGAAAGCAAATTTGGAATTCTGTTCTGATTTTTTTTTTTATGTTACTAGGACAGCGTCAATTTGATACAAAATTTTATATAATAATTTTGCTCCATGTGAATTAATTCTTCGAAACCTACTATAAAGAAGTGACCCCATATGTGATTTAACATACTTGCTCTGTTTTTTATATAAATCGGTGGTTTTCATCTTTCTTTCATGGATCTTCATATTCCACAGAGAGTAAGTCATATTTGGGGAAGGACCTGGGGTTTTGGTGAGAATATAGTAGTGAAAGGTTCAGCGTTTCCTGCCTTGAGAGACACATCATTTAGCCAGGGATCCATGTAATGATATCTTTGGAACAAAGGTAATGGTCTTAAAAATAATAATATTAACTCAAATAGATGATGGAGTGGCGTATCTGCTAGGTGGTGTTTGGCTGTAACTAACAGAAAACTGAGCTAACAATGGCTTCAAACAGACAGTTGTCCTCAAATTGAACATCCATAATTAGTTTTCTGTTGCTGCTGTAATGAATTACCATATACTTAGTGACTTAAATCAAATTTATTGTCTTACAGTTCAGAGGGTCAGAAGTCTTAAATGGGTGTCACTGAGGCAGGAGATAGATGGGCTCCAGGCTAGACATTTACAACTGGCCTCCTGTTCACACTTCTGGGGGGAGAAGAAGATGGGCTCCAGGCCAGACATTCATTACCAGCCCCCTGTTTACATTTCCTGAAGCAGGAGATAAACGGACTCTAGGACTACATATTTGTGACTCCTGTCTATATTTTGAGATCTGCACCTCGATATAAAAACCAGTAAGAGAAATAGGGTAAATAACCGGACATTGGACATTTTTATGGCAGGGACAGAGTGGGACTAAATTCTGTTAAAAGATCAAGAGGTCATACATTTCCCATCCTTGGGGCAAGGGAGACATTGCACATGCGCAGAAAAGCTCTTGGGGGGGGTCAAAAAGGAGGGGCCACCACCCCATAATAGGTGATGCTAAGGCCGTCCCATAGGCGTCTGGTCTGTAATCCATGTTGGAAAAAAGTTGCTCAGGCACGTTAGGGAGGGTCCTAGGGCAGGGCAGGTGTGGAGAAAGAAACCAGATAATTGGTCAGAGGTAAACAGAGACCCGGAAGAACTGCCCTATATAAGTGACTTAACCGCCTCTTTACTGGGGTCCTCCTCATTAGGGGGACGCCCACACCCTCTCTTTCCGGGTGTGCATCTCTGCCCTGCTTCTGTCTTAGCCAAACAAGCTGTTTCTCTGTGTGCTCTCCCATTTGTTGCTGTGCTGTGTCTCTAATAATAAACTTTGCACCTGTTTTTACAGTTCTGCCTCCATGAGAAATGCGTTTTTCACTGGGGGCAAGAGCCCGGGGGTGTGCCGGCTGGGATTCCCGGTTTTCCTCCAGGCTCCCCAGGTTCAAGTCCCGGGCAGGGAATTAGATCTCGCTTCACGCCACCACTCCCCGCTGCCTCTCCGAGATCATCACAGGGCTAAAATCAGATGTCTGCAGAGCTGCGTTCCTTTCTGGAGGTTCTAGAGGCAGATCCCATTCCCTGTATTTTCCAGTGTCAAGTGGCTTCTGGCATTCCTTGGCCCGTGGGCACGTCCTCCATCTTCAAAGCCAGCCATGGCCAGTCCAGTCTTTCTCACATGGCATCACTATGACAATGACTCCTCTGCTTCCCTTTTTCACATTTAAGAACCCTGTGATGACACGGGATCCGCCCTGTTAATCCAAGATAATCTGCCTGGTCAACAACCTTCATTCCATCTGCTACCTTACTTCTCTTTTGCCGTGTAGTGTAGCATATTCACAGGTTCTGGGCATGAAGATGTACATTTTTGCTATTGTTTTGCCCACCACAGTGGGTGTTCTCAGGACTGACCTGGAAGTAACTGGAAGTCTTCCTTCTTCCTTCCATTCCACTGTTCTTGGTACACAGCCTGTGTTCCAAGTCTCAATCCCTCGTGATCCCAGCATGGCTGTCCCCCATCCAGGTGTCATGTCCTCCAAAACTGTATATACAGCAGGAAGGCACAGGAGGGTGGCAGGAAGCTCTTTACGCTGTGTGAGTATTTTTTGTTTATTAAGGAGAAAAGTATTTCCCGGGGCCCCAAGATCACTTCCCCTCCTCTCTCATTGGCCATAAGTGGGTCACATGCTCACGTCTAGACCAATCACAAAGGAGCACCGGGTTGCCATGACTTAGACTAGACTTGATTCATCTCCAGGGACTGGGAACAGGGCAGCCTGACCAAATCAGTGTCCTGGCAGCAGGAAAAGGAGCATAGCTGTGGAAGAGCCAGTAACAGTGACAGCCCCAGGAGACCAATAGATCTGAGGGCTTTTCAGCACTAGTTTTCTGGCAGTTAAGGTCAGAGAGAGGAAGAAGTAGGAAAATATCTTTTGTGAGGACTTTAGAAAAGTTTTTATTGTGTGTGTATATATATATTTTTAATACACATAAATTAAGTTCAAAATGGACTTTACTCTCAAGGAGAGAGCATATTGCAGTTAATAAAGACTGCTTTTTAATTTTTTTTGGAACTGTACCCTAATTTTTCCCAGGGTTGATCTTTCTCATTTCATCCAACAAGGAGGGATGAGCTCTTTATCTCAATGAGATGTGACCATCTTAAGGGCACATCAATTCATTAGAAGCAAAAAGTATTTTTTTAAGAGCTGGATTATAGGATTATTGGGGGTCCATTTTGATTCCGAAAGGCAGAGATAGAATTCTTTCAGAGTCACTTAGGAAATCCGAGACCCTTCAAAGTGGCTGAGGAGGACTGTATGTTAAAAACAGTTATTTCATTGGCACCTCTTTGCGGTTTTCTATGTCTTATTAAACTTGATCATTTAATGACGTCATATTTCACAGTCATTAAAAAAGTTTCAGGCATTTGTTTCAAGTTGGAAACACAGTCACAAATATAAATTTGGCAACTTAACAACTGTATACTAAAAAAAGAGGACAGGACAAAATTCGTGTATTGTGATGGGAGTAATTATGACATCTGTGTGTCACACACGTGCACTGCAAATGCACATGCCCTGAAATTCATGCCATATGAATGTTAATCAAGTCCGTGTGAATTCATCGTGGACAGATTTGTGGCTGATCTCTGACTAGGTTCATAAGGAAATGGCCATCATACTCATTCAGCCGTTTCTCCCGCCAGCATGCCCTAAATCATGGAGGTGCTCAGCAGTGATTTATGCCTTCAGTGCATTTAAGGGAAAAAAGGGTGAGTTTGTGTGAGTCATGAGGCTAAGGGGAGGTGAATATAAATTAACATGAAGCAACCATAGCAGTGAAGAGCATCATTTTTCCATCAGACGAGAATACCAACCAGGTAGATAAGAGAATGTGCCCACAGAGACTAGCCTGCAGTCTCATTTTCAAACGGATAACATGTTGTGTTTTAAAAACATTCCATTTTCTTGTAAATACTTTGAATTACATGAAATACCATCGTTTTAGAATCATCGCAACATGCAGATTATTTTTGAGAGAAAGAAGACCGAAAGTCACTAATAATCTGTCACCAAGAGGCAAAAACAGTTGATATTTTGGTGACTTTTCTCAGACAAACATACACCTAAAATATAGTGTTATACAGGTTGGTTTGTTTTCAACAACAATTTTCAAGTAAATGCAATTTCAAATAACTCTTCCAAGACACAGAAACATGAAATTTCAACCCACATATGGAAAAGCAGTTTCCCTGGCTGACGACCGAAGGAGCTTATGGGATGGACACGTGTTCCACAGCCCGGCCTCTGCGACCACCTGTTTACATCTCTTGTGTCTGAGCTCAGCCACCTCCCAGGGGGAGCCGTGTGAGGCTTGTAGCTCTTTGTGGCTCTGTTTCCCCGACACGATTTTACAACCCGCTGTAAAATCCTCCCGAGGCCAGCCTATACCTTCTAAATATGTCTCCTCCATTGAGATCAATACTCCATTGTCCACAGAACCGCCAGCTGCTTTATATCTGGATGGTGCATTGTCATTGTAAGACTGGATGCCTCCTGACTCCTAGAAACGGCCAATTTAACATGACCCCATGCTGATTAGACAGAGCTGTGGACCAGGCAGGCAGGCGTTGGGGGACCTCAGTAAAATCAAATCTTTAACAACGAAGACTGCACAGCAATTTTCCTACCTCTTCCTGTCCCCATACACACCAACAAAAATAAAAGAAATTATTTTGTAGAAATTTAAAAATCTCTCTCCCTCTTTGGGAGATGGGTCATCGGGGGTATTGGGCCAGCCGTTGGCAACAATTTATAGCAATTGAATTGTGAGCTTTTTTGTATAAGGTATTTAGTCCTTTCTTGCTTCAAATTAATAGTATTTTTTATTTTTAATTTTTATATAATTTTAAAAGGTTACTGTCCATTTACAGTTTTTACAAAATACTGCTTATATTCCCCGTGGTGTACGATACTTCCTTGAGCCTCTCTGACACCCAGAAATTAATAGTAGTTTTAAACAAACCTGATTACCTATGGGTATTTATAAATTTGACTTTTCTTTGTTCATCTTCTCTTTTGTCTTTATTATACATTTTGAAATAAGAAATGCAAACTGTATTAAATTCTTTCTGCATATTATGATATTTTGACATATTAAAAATCCTTTCTGGCTGAGAAAGAACCACTCCTCCAGGGTCTAGACAATTTTTAGAGATAATAAAGGGCCCAGATGGGAGTTTGCCTCTAATACACAAAATAACCAACCCACGGCCAGACCTACACCCCAGGAGGCATTCTTCCCCTGCCTTAATCATTCCAGGGCCGGGTGCCTAAGCAGGGAACCATTCCTGTAGCACAGAAGTTTTCCAATGAGTCAGTCCTGAACTGTTTACCCTGCTGTCTTTGCCTTTCCCCAGCAAACACCCTTAAAGGTCATGGGAGTTTCCCGGGGAAAACCTCCCCTCACCGTTTTACGCGTCCCGAGGGCCCTGGTGTCTTTCCCCGTGGCCTGCATGTTGTGTGTGTCTCCCAACTCTAGGACTTGTGAGTATAATAACCTTTGTTTTTCCTGAGTCTCCCCTGTGTCTCCTTTTGTGGCTGCATCTGACCATCACCATAAAATATATATATGTACATGCAAAATGTTGCCATTTGCAGCAACGTGGATGGACTTGGAAGGCATTATGCTAAGTGAAATAAGACAGAGAAAGACAAATACTGTGTGATGTCACCTGTATGTGGAATCTAAAAAATACAACCAAGTAGCGAATAGAACAAAAATGAATCAGATTCACAGATCTAGAGAACAAACTAGTGGTTATCAGTGGTGACGGGGAGGGGCAAGATAAAGGTCAGGGGGTGGTGAGAGGCACACACTGCTGGGCCTGAGATAGGCTAAAGGATGTATCGTACAACACAGAGAATATAGCCAATGCTGTGTAATAGGTGTAAATGGAAAGTAATGTTTAAAATTGTATAAAAATTTGAAAAAAACCCAAAGCAACAAACAGACAAAATATATATACACATTATTTACCAGAAACCTAATGAGCCAGAAGAAAAGTATTTTTAATTAGCAAAATGCATATCTTAAGCCATGCACTAGTGGGAGTTCTGCCTAAGAACAAATTATGATTTTATACTGTTTGCTTGTGTAATTTCCTTCTGAAATTACGTGCATTATCAGAATTCTTTCTCCTGAACAAATGGAGACAAAATTCCCAACTCTAAAGAGAAAACGATGGAGGCCGATGCAAGAAGTCAATAAAACATCAGATGAGTTGATAATACTAAATACATACGCCAAAGGCCGCTGTCTTTCAGTAAACATTTGTGGTTTTTTTTCCTCTTGCAATGATACCGATACACCTACACCTTGTCAACAAGTGGCCGTTTGTAGACGCTGCTAAGAAAACACAGGGATGGGACGAGCAGCTTCGCTTCCACTCCTGCAGGGACCAGGGATGCATATTGCTCTTCTCTGAGTAACAGAGAATGTTACTCATGTAACAGAGTAATGTTCTACCCCCGAATCTTCCACAAGTTTTCAAGGCCTTCTAGCGTATCACGAACTCAAGCCCGAGGGTGAGGGGTGCGGACTTTGCCTCCCTTGGAACCTGGGGAAGCCGCACTGTCCCTAAACCCTGACAGCCTCCAGACTGTGAGCTCTGGCCTCTGGATCTGAGACCTGCCCATTGCTGATGGCCCCATGACCTCAGGCCTGCCCCCAGTCCTCCCCTGACCTCTCAATTTCTTCACCTCTAAATTCTGGATCCTGCAGTTGACAATATTCAGATACCAGCTGGAAATATCTATCCTAGTCATTTTTGGCAGGCAATAGCTATAGAGAAACAACTGGTAAAGTGAGTATTTTAACTGTGAAGAGTTAACTGGATGTGCCAGCATGACTGGGCCATGGCCGGGCTGGGGGACCAGATAAACCATTGTTTCTGGGTGTTTCTCTGAGGGTGTTCACGGGTGAGATTAGCCATGGAATTGGTGTCTCTGTATATGGCCCTCCCCAGTGTGGGTGGGCATATCAGCCAGTGGTGAGGGCCTGGATACAGCAAAGGGCCCCTTCCTGCCTGCCTAAGGCTCACCTGAGACACCTTTTTCCCCTGCCTCGGAATGGACTTACACTGTTCATTCTTTTGGTTCTCAGGCCATCACGCTGTGACTTGAATCACCCCAACTTTCCTGGGTGTCCAGCCTGCAGACCTAAAACTAACCCTAACCCTAACCCTGCAAATCTTGGGGCATCTCAGCCTCCACCATCAACTGAGCCAATTCCTCATAATAAATCTCCATACGTCTATGTATATCTCCCACTGGGACCGTTCCTCTGGAGAGCCCTGGCCAATACAAATAGGAATCTTGTACTTCCTTTGCGCATGCCAGAAGGGAATAAATACGTATAATATCCACCTTTCTTTATATGTGCAAAAATGAGTAAGTATACATACACAGATGTCTTTTTGTAAGTTCTGAGACCGTTATTCATTCGTTCCATCAATATTTATTGGGTGTGCCAATTAGCTTTTCTTGCACGACAAACGATGAACAACCAAAGTAGCTTTAAATACAACTATTTGTTTACACATGATGCTCCAGGCTGGAGACGTGGTCTGGCCTCAGCTGAGATGGGCTTACCCTATGTGGACAGTCACCAGGGTCCAGCGGCCTCATCACCGGCTTGGCGGCCGTGCCGGCTCTCAGCAAAGGTGCTGGAGGTCACAGGCCGCGTGCTGTTCTCATTCACAGGCTCAGCCAGGCCTACTGGGGGGTGGGGGGCAGTCAACAGGATTTCCAGAGCAGGAGAGGGCAAGCTTCAAAGGGCAGGTGCTCGTTAATCCTCTGTTCAAGCAATATTTACTAATTTACTAACAGCCAGAGCAATCCCCAAGGCCAAGTCCAGACACAAGATGTGAAGAAACAGTCCCGCTTTCAGTGGGAGCAGTGGAAAAGTCATTTGCAAAGGAGTGCGAATAAGTGGAGGTAAAATTTGTGGCCACCTACCTCAATGGGCACCTATTCTGTGCCCCGCATTCGGTGATTTGATGACAAATGACCCCCCCCCCAAAAAAAACAAAAGTGAAAAATAAGCAAAAAAGAAAAACGGACAAAGTAATCCCAGCCCTCATACCCTAGAGAGACAGAGCTTAAACAAACAGACACATAACACATAAACAGGGCTTCCCTGGTGGCGCAGTGGTTAAGAATCCGCCTGCCGATGCAGGGGACACGGGTTCGAGCCCTGGTCCGGGAAGATCCCACATGCCGCAGAGCAACTAAGCCCGTGAGCCACAACTACTGAGCCTGTGCTCTAGAGCCCGCGAGCCGCAACTACTGAGCCCACGAGCCACAACTACCGAAGCCCGTGCGCCGCAACTACTGACCCCGTGATCCGCAACAAGAGAAGCCACGGCAATGAGAAACCCGCGCACCGCAAGGAAGAGTCGCCCCCGCTCACTGCAACTAGAGGAAGCCCGCGTGCAGCCACAGAGACTCAACACAGCCAAAAATAAATAATAAATAAATTTAAAAACAAACAAACAAACAAAACATATAAATAAATTTGTACGGAGTGTAAGAAGCAGTGCCCGGGGCGAACAGCCAGCTAGAACCCTAGATCGTGATCCTGAGGGCCCTATACGGAAGTGAACCTGATGCCACCTGCCTGGGGGGAGGTGCCAACCGCAGGGCACTTCTGGACCCTCAGATCAGGTTGTGACCAATCAGGACCCTATGGGGCTTTCCTGGCATAGGACCTCCAACCCCCCATGTCCTCCGCCTGCCTCTTGTCTGTAGAAGAACTTCAGCCAAAGAATAAATTTAATCAGAGAGATGAGAAAAATGCAGACGCGATGGAAAATCAGTCAAACAAGACAAAATAATAATAGTTTAGTCACTAAGCGTAGTCAGGGCCCTTTAGTTCCTCCTCAAGGGCTAGAGATCATATTCTGAGCCGTGTCCTGGGAGCCGTCCCGTAGACGCTGAAACCCCTCCCAGGTGGAGAAGTTAACTACACGATGACCGGACTGTAGCCATGACATAAGCTGCCGCAATTCCGAGAACTGGCCTCAAAGAAATGGGAATTGACCCCGGAGCTGAAGACTCACTGTACCTAAAACCATGAAGATGACGCTGGTCAGGCCACCGAGGACCGAGTTCCAGATGCCTGTCGGAGCTGCCTGCGCTGTTTCTACATACGGCCCCTCCCTCCACCTGCGCACCCCTGAGACTTCCCTTTAAAAGTTCTTGCCCCCTGATGGGCAGTTGGGAGTTGGCTGTGGACACAAGTCCGCCTTCTCCCCAGGTTGCTGGCCTCCTGAATAAAGCAACCTTTCCTTTCCTACCAACGCTGTCTCTTGAGCATTGGCTTTCAAGCAGCGGGCAGCTGAACCTGAGTTTGGTAGCAGGCTCAGTGAAGCCAAGTTTCATCCGGGGTCTTAGAAGGAGTTTGTTCTCTCCACGGACTGATGAAGGTGGCGACACTGGCCTTTGCGGGGGAAGCTTGACTGCTTTGAAATGGCCTTCAACTATAATGACCAAGAGCCTTCTTTCTCCCTGTGGCAAAACAGACAGGACAACATAAACACGGAATCCTCAAAGCTATTGATTACTTCGCAAGTGGGTGGAGTAAAGAATAAAAATATTAATTTTGTTGCTACTGTTGTTTGTTTTCTTTTAAAAACAAGTTCTATTGGTGAACACTGGCCCTTACGTATCACTCTATGTCACACGTTTCCAGGACCACAAGCCTGATGGCCTGGTTGTCTTGAAGCACCGCAGCCTTTAACCCCATGTGTGAACCTCACACCTAAATGATGCAGCCCACATACTGCTCCAGCCTTCACCCTACTTCCTCCCACTCACAAAGCACGAAGTCACATACACAGGGTCAGAGAAGGCACCTCTTATTCTCAGCCAAAAGGATTCCAAAAAGCATCTTAAATCAAATGACGTAGTAAAACCCCAAGAAAGCAAAGCCCTGAAAGAACCTTATAATTAGGATGGTGACATAACTTATTCCCTATACTTGGACATTTCTGAGCGTGCAAGGAGAGTGCTATAAATAATTAGCTAGGACGATAGGCAAAAATAGGTCTGCATCACATGTAGTTGACAGATGAGCAATTCAGTTACCTAGTTACAGATATTTTTATGAGCAAGAATGATTCCATGCCCATTTAAATGGTGTTACATTACTCTAGGAATTATCTCTTATTTTAAAAAATCATTTGTCTGAATTGAGGGAGCAACTATTAATAGTATGGAAAACAAATTTTGCATTAACAGTCAAACTAAAAAAGGACTAGGAATCATACAGGAGCATGGACTTGTTTGAAGAAAACACATTTTTCCCCCCATAAAGCAGCTTTTCAGGTCATTTAAGAAAGCAGAGTTGAAGGGAAAGTCCTATGGAAACAAAACACAAAGTTCTTTTGCTTTGAGGTGTATCATCTTTCGTGTTTTAACTTCCTCCTCTCTTTTGAAGTTTGAAAAATGCTTTCTTGATAATTGGGCTGAATGGTACTTTGCTGGTTCCCTAATTCAGATCCTTCTGGGGGTGAAGAATACTGGCTCTGCAGTAGCCATGCCGATGGTGCGTGAAAATGACTGGATGATAAGAGGGCCGAACCCACTGGGTGTCAGGTGCCTCATGTCTCCATTGTCTGGGCAGCCTGGAGCTCTTGATTAGAATTTCTGTGGGCTGTGAGTCGCTCACCTTTTTTAAAAGGTCGAGCAAAAGAGGTCTCCAGAGTGACTAAGGTCGGCATCTTCCCAGGCCATGAGTTGCCCATGTGTCCAGCTTGTGAACAATGGGAGAAAGTCCACACGTTGGCTGAAAAACAAGCCTGTGAAGCTATTTTGAGAGCTGTTGATACTCTTTAAAATAGGGCATTCTGGGAATTTGACAAAATAACGATATAGCTGGGACTTCGAACAGGATTTTATTATTATTCAGAGTGACAGGCGTTCCCTCTACAAGCCCACACTTGGGGAAATATTTAGAGAAAGAGGTGAAGAGGGTCACTTAGAATGATGCCCTGGTGACTTCTGATGGTGAGTGAATGGGTGCCTATTCCAGCTGGTACTTCATTTAAAAAAAAAGCCCCCAACCATTTCTATCTCGGTAATGGATGTCTGGCTACAGGGCCAAGAAAACAGCATGAATATAATAGTGAATACCCAAAGCACCATTTATTTTTAGGAAAAGAGGTGTCACATTTGAATACTTAGGCCTTGACCCTTGGCTCTTGAGGGAAAAAAAAAAAAAAGAAAAATTTCAACCAGCTATTGTTAACCTGAAATAGAAAAGATCACCAATATAAACAGTATCAGACCCAAACTTGGGATAATTCAAATAGTTTATAATATCATTGTTAATAAAAGCTCTATCTCTCTGGCTCTATAAGGGGACTACATATTCTCAAGCCAGAAGATTCATTGATGCAAAATCTCAGGGAATTCTTATTTTCCTTTAATTAGGATTTTTCATGGGCTATAAATTACCAATTTCTTTCAGGAGATTTTTTACCTTTTGGTTCCAGGAATTCAATTTTTTCAAATTTAGATATTCAGCTTAAGCTAAATGACATGTTTTAGACAATCCCCTCTCAAACCTAATAATTTTATCTCCTTTTTTAAGTTACTTCCATATATAAAATGTGATCTATGTGGAAATGCAAAAAATTATGCCCTGGAAAACATTTAAGACCTCCTCCAATGTTAACATTTGTATGATATCAAAACATATTTTAAGATATTTTATTAAAAATGCTCTGTCCCCTTCCATTTTCTTCCACATTGTTAAAATGAATTGTAGAGAAATAGAAAGTTAATAATTAGCATTTGGATGGAAAAATCCCCAAAGTTCATGAACTAATGGATGGATAAACAAAATGTGGTCTATTCATACCATGGAATAGCATTCAGTTTTTAAAAGGAATGAAGCACTGACCCAGGCTACGGTGTGTTTGGGGCTTGAAAACACAATGCTAAAGGAAATAAGCCAGGCACAAAAGACAACATATTGTGTATTTCCATTTACGTGAAATGTCCATAATAGTCAAATCCATAGAGACAGAAGATGGGTGGTTGCCCAGGGTTGGATGGGGTGCGGGGTGAGGGGGAATGACTGCTAATGGGAGCACGGTTTCTCTTTGGGGCGATGAAAATGTTCTAAAGTCAGGTTTGATGATGTTGCTCGATTCTGTGAATATACTAATAAACTTTGACTTAAATTGTATAGTTTATTTTATATATTTTTAAATAAATTTATTTATTATTTATTTATTTTGGCTGCGTTGGGTCTTCGTTGCTGTGCGCGGGCTTCCTCTAGTTGCGTTGAGCGGGGGCTACTCTTCGTTGGGGTGCACAGGCCTCTCATTGTGGTGGCTTCTCTCGTTGCGGAGCACGGGCTCTAGGCGCACGGGCTTCAGTAGTTGTGGCACATGGGCTCAGTAGCTGTGGCTCACGGGCTCAGTAGTTGTGGCTCACGGCCTCTAGAGCACGGGTTCAGTATTTGTGGTGCACGGGCTTGGTTGTCCCGCGGCATGTGGGATCTTCCCGGACCAGGGCTCGAACCCGTGTGCCCTGCACTGGCAGGCGGATTCTTAACCGCTGCGCCACCAGGGAAGCCCAGATTGTATATTTTAAAAGGGTGAATTTAATGGTATGTGAATTATATCTCAATTAAAGACTGGACTTAGCCAATGGAAGGCACTGATGCTAGACTGGCAGGCAGGAGGAAGAAAGAGAGTCCAGGGTGCTCCTCTCCTTTGTTCTATTCCTCAGGCCAGGTTTGCAGCAGTGGCTGACTCCCCTCCAACCTCTGTCTCCCACTTGACATGCCTTTTGCGGGTCTAGGTCCACTGGGTGATGCTGGGATTTAGTAACCCTGTAACCGAGCAGGACCCTCTGTAACCAGGACAGACACCACCCACACCCATGTCCTCTGCCTGCCTCTTGTCAGTAGAAAAACTTTAGCCAAAGAATAAGTTTAATCAGAGATGTAAGAAAATTCAGAAGCAAAGGAAAACAGTCAAACAGGAGAAAATAGTAATAGTTAATGGCTACATTAACAAAATCAAGGACCTTGAGATCCTCCTCAAGGACTATAGATAATATTCTGAGCTGTGTCCTTTGAGCTGCTTTGCAGATATTGAAACCTCTGCCAGATGGAAGAAGTTAACTATATCATGCCCACAAGCATGTAGACCCCAGACCAGTTGGGACCAGAAGGTCGATGATGGTGACTCCCAGTTACCTCACCACCAACCAATCAGAAGAAGGTCTACAAGCTGATCACACACCCCACAACCCTCTCCTCAGCATGTAGCCCCTTCCTCTTTTCCCTGTATTATCTCCAAGTGAAATCTGAGGAGTGAGGAGTTGGTTTTGGGGACATGAGTCCCCCTTCTCCCGAGGATTGCCAGCTTCCTCAGTAAAGCTATCTTTCCTTTTACCCAACACTTGACTCTCAGTATTGGATTCCTGAGTGACCAGCAACCAAACCTGAGTTAAGTAACAACATCATTGCCTTCCTTTCAATCCACAAAACGTGCAGGGAACTAGGAATACAACCGTGGAAATAGAGACGTCACCTACCCGCGTGGAGTTTACAGGCTAGTCGGTAAATGCCATTCCATTTAAAAGTAAAATCACAGTGGCTGTACAATTCAAATCGTACCTGTGGTCATGCAGTCCTTGACATTGAAAAGTAATGATTTGTCTTCTCCACAATCTCTGGGATGTCCAGTGCTCTCCTTAAGATATTTGCAAAATCTCAGTAAATTTATGTTTGTGTGGTTTCTTCTATAGTCACACTCTAGAAGCTGTGATCTCCACCATCTCACATATCTGAATGCCCAGGCTGTCTTCTTTTGTTCTACTCTAGATCAAAATCCAGCAACTTTTCCATCATTCCCCCACTCTTCCACCTAAAATTTCACTCAAGTCATTTCTAAGTTGAGCAAACTTGAGAAGAGTGATCAGAAGGTCTTGTTGACCCTCAGAGCCAACTTCAGCACACAGACAACTTTCTCCAAAGATGTGCCCTCTCTTTGGCCTGATTTTCAGAACTCTTCAACTTCAATCCTTTAATATTCTCAAGTTTACTTTATACATGGTAGTCAGCAC
The DNA here is from genome assembly GCF_002837175.3 of Physeter macrocephalus. Lineage (NCBI taxonomy): Eukaryota > Metazoa > Chordata > Mammalia > Artiodactyla > Physeteridae > Physeter > Physeter macrocephalus. The sequence goes on along the minus strand of NC_041232.1, from coordinate 21,331,126 downwards.
CTCACTTCGGAGAGTGGGTGTATTTGTTTCCCATTGTCTTCTTGATCCAGAAAGAACTCCCACATAGAGATGTTACAAGAATAAAGAATAATATAACCAATGCCCATATACACGGGGCAGAATTTGGTTAAAATATTATGAACACCGTTGAAGCCTCCTGGGTGCCCTTCTCCAATTTTATTCTCTCTTCTTTCCCTTGATGGACGTAGTATCCTAAATCTGGTTTTAAGCATCTTCTTGAACTCCTTTAATTAGGAGTTTGCAATTCTCCTTGGCTTTGAACACATCACCTTCAATACCAGGTGAGATGATTCAAAAAGGGGAGATTTCACATTTAGACTCAGGCTTATCAGATCTAATGGATACTAATATTTCATAAAGAGACAATCTATTTCATTACCTTTTTAATTACTTGGTCTAATACATCATTTGCCACCAGGAACACTGACAAATTAAGAGACTTAAAAAATGGTCTGTATCATATCTGTCATGAATTCACTCTAACCCAGACAGAAACACAGAATCTACCTTTGTATTGCTTTCTTGCAAATAATTCAGTGTTCATAATTAATATTAACTTAACATGTGACAAAGGGCTTGTTTCTGTCAAATGAAAAGGTTTGTTTAACTATAAAGTGGGAATTTTTTCCCTAACTACAGGTTTTAGGGATTTCTGTGTCCTGTTTTCCAGTCCTACAGTATTGCTGGCAGCGCACCTGATATGGGAAAAGAGTTTAAAATACTCTATATGAGGCGCAGAGGAGAGAGATGAAATAACTGATGTGTGTGATAAAGTCACAGAAGGCTGCAGGGCGAATTCACATTGCTTAATTCAGCAAAAATATTAACTGGTGTTCTGTAGTGGTTGGTGGCAATAGAAGTTATAAAAAATAATGTTTGGGTAAAATCTATACACCTGTTTTGTATATACAAGCAGGTAAATTGGAAACTCTGGGAAATGTGTAAGTAAATAAGTGTTTTCGTGGGTGTCTTGAGTGTAAATGGGATGTATCAGCATTTACCCGTCATTTCTAACTTATCCAGAAAATGGGGTGAGGAGATGAGCAGTGACACCACGGGTGTACGGCATTGTGGGGGAGGGGCTCTCACATGTCATTCTTGGAGGGAACATTTAACATCCTTGAAGGGAAGTGGAGACATCCCCTTGTACCTGACTGTCAAAGGCCAACATGTATTTAAGCCTCACAAAATGCAATAAGCATTTCATTAGAAAATATTGGATCCTAGAATGAATATTCTTCTTTAGGAAACTGAACGTCGACTGCTTACATTTCGTATAGAGAAGCACTCTTTGCAGAAATTGAGATCTATAGAATTTCAGAAGAAAATGTGTTCACTCTGCAATAACTGCACCCGACACTTTCATCTTTAGAAGCTACTGTATACTCTGGCCAATTTTTTCTTTGGACCTGGGAAAACATACAATTTTAAAACACGTGAAAGGGATAGCGCCCCTCAAGAGTCTGTTTTTGAACAGTCTGTGAAAGCTACTCTGGGCAATATTTTACATATTTTGAAGGCGCATCAGAATGGGAGGCATCTCCCCTCTCTAATTAAAATGGATTTCACTAAATATAATAAGTCTTGAAGTCAGAGATATTACAGTGTTCTGGAATAAACGCGAGGCTGGGATCAGCGCTGTCTGCCACGGCTGTGGGTCATTGCCAGCAATGTCTGTGCCAAGGTGCTGGAGGGCACCTCTGGGCATCATCTCTGTGCTGCTGTCTCCACTTGGTCCTCAGAGCTCAGAGTCCTGAGATCAGGGCTGCAGCACGGGGGTGTGGAGGCCATGCCACTCTGAGTGATGACTGCCCTTTGTCCGCTGTGCTGTTCGCTCATCTGTACAGACACAGTGGTGCTTTCTTTGTCATCAGCCTCTCTAGCCAGTGCAGAGGGAGGCTGTCATCCTCACCCCATGATGGGGAAGAAAGTTCTTGCTCAAGAGAAGATGAGGGTGCTGGGGGCTCCAGGCTTCTGTGTGCAGACCCTCCTGTGTTGCTGTGTGGATGTAGATTCAGGATTATATGTGAAGAAACACAGAACAGGAAAAGTTTCACCCCACTTCCAGGCACTAGACTTCCTTCCTTCTCCATCATTCCATCGAATTATCTGTGGAGTTCTTTGTTTTTTTAATTTAATTTTTATTTTATATTAGCGTATAGTTGATTTACAATGTTGTGTTAGTTTCAGGTGTACAGCAAAGTGGTTCAATTATAGTATACATATATCCATTATTTTTCAGGTTCTTTTCCATTATAGGTTATTATAGAATACTGAGTAGAGTTCCCTGTGCTATACAGTAGGTCCTGGTTGATTATCTGTTTTATATATAGTAGTGTATATATAAGTGGGTTTCTTAAGGAATCGGTCCCATCAAAGGTTGATGGAGGCCTAGGTGATTCCATTTTGACATAACAAAGTAAATTTTTTAATAGTGAGATGCCAAAATCAGATTACAGAAACTGTGATATATTTCAACTGTTTATATTCTCTGAATTCATACTTTTCACACATGACAGTATTTTTACATAGGTTCTTGTGCTAGCGACATACAGTTACACCACTTAACAGACACTTATTCACACCACACTGTGGATTTCGTTGTCTGGTACTGTGTGAATTTTAAAATATTGTTGAATTTATTGTATCATGCCTTGCTGCTATCAAAACCCAAAAGAATAAGAAGTCAAGCTGAAAGTTCTATCTAGCAGTCTTAAAAACCCACCTAAAAAAATGAAAAATGTAGCCGCACATCCAGATGGCTGTTCCCAATGTACCGTCCCAGTGAGAGGATATTTACAAATTCCCGGGAGTCTGCACGCTGCAAACGCCGCTAACTCTAGTTTCCTCTGCACTCGGTGGCTTGCTCATCACTTCAGCCAAGTCTTCCAGAGCAGTTGCAATTAATCTCCTTGTGTGAGATTCCACGAGCGTGGTCATCTGGTTTTTCTCCTGACTCAATTTGTTTTTTTTTGGGAGACAAGATAGCAATCACTGTAAAATTAACATAAAATCTGAGTTTCTCAGAAAGTTTTCAAGGGCAGCTTTGGAGAAAATGAAAGTAAGGTTATAGCTCTAGAGAAAGGATAAAGGGGATGGAGTGAAACAATGTTGTGACTTGAGAAGATGCAAACCCTGGATGTAAAGTGAAAGATGGCAGGTTTATACTTCACAAGAGGGAATTAACTGTCAAGTACAACCTTTCCCTTTTTGTTTTCTTGCTCTCTTTCTCTTTTCTTCTTCTCTTTCTCATAAACCTAACACCGAGAAGAAGAAGAGAAGAATGGGAAGGAGGGAGGGAGGGGTAAAAACCTTTCCTCTAATGCTTCTTTTCCATTTTCCCAATAAATTATGAACTTTTTTAGTGCAAAAGGTGTAAAAACATATCAACAATCCATCACTTCGTGGATGTAACCTCTTCCATGAGGTGAGTGATGGGGACAGCGCTTAAAATAATTCTTAAAAGGCAAAAGGGAGTTAACAGATGTTCAGTAATAATTGGAATTGTTGAGAAAAAAGGATTCATTTATCCACCGGCCAAGGCTATTTCTGTTAGGTTGATTCCGTCCAGTAAAATGTAAATGTTACTTATTTGTCACTGGCTAATTAAGCAGCATGTGGTGTTAGTGTGCTTAGATCCAAGGATTAATTATCATTATTTCGTATAAAAAAGCCATTGAATGAAGTTGTCTTTTAGATGGAAAATGCACATTATCAGTGGCCTTTTGCCTGGTCTCACTTGGCTGCACAGGTGCTGTGCTGTGTGTGTTCCTTGACTGAGATGAAGTTTCATTTTTGCCAGAATGAAGGGCACAGGGAAACTTACAGATAGCGAGTCAGAGAGGAAAAACAATGTCTTTCCTTTTATGCTTGCTCTTTGCTTTGTTTTTTTCCTCTTCGAAACCTTGGCTTGCATTCAAACTCTGACTAACTGATAAACAAAAGAAAATTAAACAAGGAAGCTACGATATTAAATACTTATGTCTTTGTTCTTTTTTTTTTTCTGATTAAAAGGCACGAAAAGGTGAAACTAGGACATCGTGGAATAGGCGAGATTGAAAATTAACTTAAGGGGCTAAAAAAAGACTTTAAGTTGAATTAATTCATACGAAAAGTTTGAAATTAACACTGCTTTAGAATGCTGTTTACGCCAAGTTCATTCATGCAGACAAAATGTGTTAAAAATCAGGGGATCTGTGTTTGATTAAAGTGGAAGGTTGCCTCCGTGAATTATCTTCACTCCCTCCCAAACTGCTGCAACAATAACGTGAACTGATTTTATTTTTAAGGAGTCGATCGAAAGGACTAAGAGAGACAAAGGAGACCACAGGAACAAAAACTGCTGGATGCTAAGCTAAATCATATTCCAACAGGGAAAAGCTAAGCGTCAACCCAGTTTATTCCAAAGAACCCCTCAGAGGTTCAGGAATCCTGACACCAGCAGCCTCCGGAAGCAGCTGGACAGGCAGGGCTGGCAGCAAGAGAACTTGCTGAAGAAGTTGGATCCCTTCTCTAGCTCCTTTCATCCTTCCCAAATGTGGCAGAACACATGATTTCTTTCCTGTGATGACTAAAAAGGGAGGCGTCTCGGGTACACTTGAAGGTGAGCTATTATACTCAATACCAGCGGGGCATTCTGAACCCTGATGAGACACACAGCCCTCCTCACCTCCTCTGGAGCTGGGCTCCAGAATGATGACTGCCAGACCACGCCTTCCACACCGTGTTCACAAGATCCACCTCTGAGGAATTGCAGGAGCTGACTGGGAAAGTCACCAAGGTACTGGCATCAACGGTTCAATGAAATAGCCCAGCCCAGCCTGCACTGGACATTCTCCACCATGTCCCTTACTCCTAAATGGGAGTCAGCGGGGTTCACATCCATGAGAAATCTTCCAGCCCAAAGGTACACACCGAAACAAGCAAGCACATAACGAAAAGAAACCTGAAGGAATTACAGCTTTGCAGAGAGAAGAAAATTTATAAAAGAAAAAAAAAATAAAGATCAAGACATAGGGATGGGGGCTTCCCTGGTGGCACAGTGGTTAAGCATCCGCCTGCCAATGCAGGGGACACGGGTTCGAGCCCTGGTCTGGGAAGATCCCACATGCCACAGAGCAGCTAAGCCTGTGGGCCACAACTACTGAGCCTGCACTCTAGAGCCCATGAGCCACAACTACTGAGCCCGCGTGCCACATCTACTGAAGCCCACGGGCCTAGAGCCGTGCTCCGCAACAAAAGAAGCCACCGCAATGAGAAGCCCGTGCACTGCAACGAAGAGTAGCCCCTGCTCGCCGCAACTAGAGAAAGCCCGCACGCAGCAGTGAAGACCCAACATAGCCGAAAATAAAATAAAAAAAAAACAAACATAGGGATGTAATCAGAATATACTGGATGTGGAAATTACTCTAAAAACAAATCACTTAGAAGTACTGAAAATGGTTGTCTCTGAGTAGAGGAATTAGTAAGAGTTTGGGGTAAAAAATATAAATAATAAGTCTTATTGAATTATTTGACTCTGTGGGGTTGTAAATGTCTAACTTCGATTTTTTTTAAACACGATTCATGCCATTTCTTTCCAAGTTTTCTTCCAAAAGTTTAGATTTTCATTTCAAAATGGTTAAGGTGCCTTGTGACATGTTGAATCATTTGACAATCCCTTAAAAGAGTCTGACTTCTCATAGTTCAAATAATCTTATCCGTGAATTTACCCTGCTCTGTGGGATTATGGCCAAGGCGAGTCCAGATTCATCAGAATACAGTCAGCTCAAAAGTGAAAAAGTGGAATTATAAAACTGCTGCACACAGCCAGCTGGTTCAATCCCATTACCGACAGAATCCATTTCAAAACCACTTCAAGGAGTACAATTTAAGTGTTTAACATGGGGATATCGAATTGATGATGCAAGGCTAAAGTATTACTGCTGAAACTCAAAGACATCCTGCAGATAAAAAAATATTCATGCAGAAAGGAAGTTGCTTTTGATAGAACATTCATTCTGGTACACAAGAATCTTTTAAAAAATCGCTCAGTACTAGGAATTATGAAATGTAAAGATGGTAGAATTAGTAGGTAGAATTAGGTAGGTAGAAAAGTAGGTAGAATTAGTCCCTGCTGTAGGGCCGCCATTAAATAGAGTATCTAGGCAAAGGGTTTCTGTTGGTGTTTCCCACAGTTTACTTACAGTCTTGGAAACCTGTGTTCCTTATCGTGTCCCTCCTGTATTCTCAATCCCTTTTGCGTTAGAACACACATGGCTAGGTGTTTGGGCTGAATATCTTGGGAGTATAGGTATTAACACAAAAGCAACAAGCAAACCAAAGCAAAACAAAAAGCATTGTTTGACTGTTCCTCATGAGAAAATAAGAATTGTGGCACTACGTCTAAGATTTAGGGTGGGAATAGAGCGTGTTAGGCAGGGAAGGGCAGGCGAGGCACCGAACACGGGCTAGCCCACCCCAGGATGTTGGTAAGCAGAGCATGGGGTGAATTTCTGCCCCTGCCTAGCCTTTCTGCTGATGCCCTTACACCCTGCATATTCAAGTTTAGTGGTCTTGGCCAAGAGAGAGGAGTCCCATAGATAGTTGGAACAAGGGATTCTGAAGACGTTTCCCTATGGGTGAGTAGCCAGAGGATGTTTTACGTGTAGGTTTATGAACAGAGACGCCTTACATTCAATTTGCGTGTTTCTGTAACGGAAACCCTTCCTTTACCTCCTCTGCACACCACCCCACTTCACCAGATTCTACGCAACTCATAAATGCTTTGTGTAAGTAAAGATGATGTGAAAATGAAGGAAGGCACTGAGTTTTAAACGTGGGGTTTACAGCTTGCAAATGAGAGAAAAGCTTAGAAATAAAAGCCAAAGGGAGACGTGACTATAGGATGATAAGCCTCCGGAAACCTCATAACACTGGGGGAAGGCTTTAGACGTCCACAGAGAAAAAAGGGACTTTCAAACCATCTTATGCAAATGCCAAGGTCCAGCAGATCCCAGCCGAACCCTGGGCAACCTGTATAAGAAACAGGGCACAAAACTGCAAAAAAAACCAAAAAAAAAGACAACCTGGATGAACTGAGTTGACCTTACTTGCCAAAACAAAACACAGGCCAGGTGCCATCTGTATTCTACATTGTGAATGGATAACAAGGAAAAGATTTCCAGTGATGCAAAAGCCCTGAATCACATTTAATTATATATTTATTGAATCATCTTCATTGAAAAGAAAAGGATTCCACAAAATGAGGGTAGTCCTAAAACGGAAGTCTGTTGAAGGGGAGGCCGTGTTGATCCACTTTCTTCTCCGTTTGCCATTTATTTGGTTGTGATGTGTTAGAAAACTCGCGTTATGTAATTGATGTGCATGGTAACTTTCACCTCTAAGAAGAAGGCCCCTTGGTCTTCAAACGAGGTCTAAGGGTGACTGATAAATTCTGATTAGTTAGGGGAACTTTAAAATGACCATGTGGGGCTTCCCTGGTGGCGCAGTGGTTGAGAGTCCGCCTGCCGATGCAGGGGACGCG
>NC_041232.1:21296897-21323570 GCF_002837175.3 Physeter macrocephalus | reverse complement strand
TCCCACGTGCCGCGGAGCGGCTGGGCCCGTGAGCCGTGGCCGCTGAGCCTGCGCGTCCGGAGCCTGTGCCCCGCAACGGGAGAGGCCGCAACAGTGAGAGGCCCGCGTACCGCAAAAAAAAAAAAAAAAATGTTACTGACATTTTTAAGACTGGGATCCTTTACGATCCAGAAAACCACTGACTGATTATCTTTCATCTTCTACTCTCTGATTCTTTGTATTTGGCCTGGAAAAGGAAGTGGTGGCATTATGACCTTATTCTGTGTGATGTCGCCCTTAAGATTAAACCTTGTGGTTAAAATCTTGGATTCTGGATTTGAGAAGCTTGGGTCTCAATCCTGACTTCACCACTAACTTGCTCTGTGACCCAAGGGAACTTTCGTTTCCCCTTTAAGCCTCAGTGTCCTCATCTATAAAATGATAGACCCGAAAACGCTCACTGGTGTGTGTGGGTTGTTAATGAGATAAAATACAGAAGATGCCCAGGGCAGTGTGCCCATCACACAGTTAAGGTTGTTTTAATGAGGTAATGTTATTTGTTTTATTTGTTGTTTTTTTTTTTTTTTTTTTTTTTTTTTTATTTTTTTTTTTTTTTTGGCCGTGGCTCACGGGCCCAGCCGCTCCGCGGCACGTGGGATCTTCCCGGACCGGGGCGCGAACCCGTGTCCCCTGCATCGGCAGGCGGACTCTCAACCACTGCGCCGCCAGGGAAGCCCTGTTTTATTTTTTTTTAATTAAAAAAAAATTTTATACAATTTTAAAGGTTACTTTCCGTTACAGTTATTACAAAACATTGGCTATATTCCTCGTGTTGTACACACAGCCTTCAGCCTACCTTACACCCAATAGCTTGTACTCTCCCCTCCCCTACCTCATAATGCCCTCCAAGTCCATCCACGTTGCTGCAAATGGCAAAATGTCATTCTTTTTTATGGCCGAGTAGTATTCCATTGTGTGTGTGTGTGCGCGTGTGTGTGTATGCCACATCTTTTTATCCATTCATCTGCTGACGGACGCTCAGGTTGCTTCCGTATCTTGCCTATTGTAAATAATGCTGCTATGAAAGTTGGGGTGCAGATATCTTTTTAAGTTAGTGGTTTGGGTTTTTTATGGATCTATGCCCAGAAGTGGAATTGTTGGATCCTATGGTAGTCCTATTTTTAGTTTTTTGAGAAACCTCCATATTGTTTTCCATAATGGCTGCACCAGTTTACATTCCCACCAACAGTGTGTGAGGCTTCCCTTGTCTCCATGTCCTTGCCAACGTTTATTATTTATTGTCTTTGTGATGACAGCCATTCTGACAGGCGTGAGGTGATATCTCTTTGTGGTCTTGATTTGCATTTCCTCGATGACTAGGGATGTTGAGTGTCCTTCCTTGTGCCTATTTACCACCTGCATTTCCTCTTTGGAACACACAATTCACGTTTGGTACATCTTGGCTCTTATTTTGTTTGGACATGGAAATATTTTTCAATATCCATGTGTGTTTGAATCCCAGAGCTGCATTAGCAGGTCCATTTGTCTCAGTCTCTAGAGAAAAGACCTCAACTTCACTTTAAGGGACGTTTCATTCATTCTTCCCTTTGACTTGAGCATCTACAATGCACCAAAGATTGGGCACAAAATAAAGATACCAAAATTACTGCCCTGGTCTGAACAAGTACTTTGCAGGAGTTTGGGGGAGCCGTTCTCTGTCCCTTTTTCTTCCCTTGGCTCACACTCTCCCCCAGTTGCCCTCAAGATGGCAACAGTAGTCTACGGACCCCAAATACATCTATCCTCTTGAAACTCCATCCTCCCTAAAACAACACAAAATCATCCTCTTACAGTTCTGGACGCGAGAAGTCTGACCTGGGTCTCAGTAGGTACAATCAAGATACAGCTAAGACTGGATCCTTCTGGACGCTCGAGGGGAAATCTGTTTTTCTGCCGTTTCCCATTTTTAGGATCCAGGGAGGGGGCTTTACATGGAGAGGGGTGGCTCCACGCTCTTCCTCTCTCCAACTTCAAGCCCCCTGATTCCACCTTTCTCCTCTGACAGCCCCCAACCATCCTGGTCCAGACCCTGGGATATGGAAGAGAAGCACGATTAGGAGACACAACCTGTGACACGAGCCTCTCAGAGACAGGGCAGAGCTGGGAGAGGCACGAAATGATAGGAGTGATCAGCCATTGACGTCAGGCAAGTCCCTGACACTCCTGGGACTTGGCCAGATGGAACACAGCGCAAACGGATGCAATCTGTGTCTAAAGTGGAAACGACGCAGAAAGGCAAACATAGTGATTCTATTTCTGGTAAGTCCTTATATATGTACGACGATCCCCAGATAGACACCAGGACAACAGCAGGGAGTCGGGGGGAGAAGAGGCACCTGCTCTCCAGTTACCAGGTCCCTCCCCTCCCCCCCTCCATGTGCCTTCCTCTGAGGGGGGAGGTGAGTTCCAATTCATCCTTAGGCTCTACTTTTTGCTTTTACTTGAAATCGAGTTAAGGGGAAAGTGAGGGGTTTTTTTCTCCTGTGTTTCCTTTCCAAAGTGGATAAACAAAATCTAGACCAATAGGGTCGATTTTTTACAGAAAAGGGGTAGAGCTCTTATGTTTCTGTGAAAGTATAGAATTATTACCCCGAGTGTCTTGTATGCCCCAAAAATGTGCCCCTTTTAGAAATATCAGAACATTTTATATCGCGATACGACCAAGCCCTTGTAAGTACTTGAGATGGACACCCCTGGCCCACATTTCAATGTCTTCAGACAATCAGACAAGGGACCCAACACAGACTCCAGTCCAGTGAGATACAAGGTCTTTCCAATTTTGCTGGAACATAAGGTTCAGGGCACAGATATCGTGGTGGGCACACGTTGCGGATGAGGTCAGTGTTAGAAGTTCCCCACTCTTTCCATTCTTCTAACCTCAGATGAACCAAATCAAGTGTTATTTGGGGATAACTATATTTGAATAAATTGTTGAAATATCATTTGGCCCCAGGACAAATTAAAAATGGCTGCGGTTAGCTTTCCAGAGGGTCTGGCCAAACTGGTGTTTACTCTCTCTCAACTCTGCAGAATTTCCAGTGCCTGGAAGGTCGGAAAATGCATTATTGGAGGCTGATGTCTGTGTTTTATAGTATTTGTTGATAGGCATTAAAGAGGAAAATATAATTAGAGTTGTACGAAAGATGAAGTCTATCTGGTGCTTGTGAGGATTGTCTGTTTATTCTGTTATTTGTCAATGTTCATTTCCTCAACAGGCAAGTTTAAAAAAAAAATTACAGATAAAAGTAAAAAGAGAAACACCAAACATGGTTGCGTTGGCTTTGGGAAATTGTCAGATCCACGGCCATATTTAGTTAAAAGGCTGTATTTAATCCGCCTTTAATGCTGTTCACTGACAGCTTCGGATTACCAAGTCAGCGCTAACTTCCCAGTCAGGTGAGTGTCACTTTGGGAGTGGATTTTCCTACCTAGTAACTAACCCCATTCAAACCTTCAGAAGACTGAAGCCCCAGCTCAAACCCGATACCAACATCATGAGAGATGGAGAAGCAGAACAGCCTGATCAAGCCATTCCTGAATTCCTCACCCACAGACACCATAAGTGATTATCAAAGATCATTACATTAAACCTCTCATTTCTGGAGGTGAGTTTTATACAATAATGGATAACTCATACACTTACTGAGTTTCTTGCAAAAGAAAAACAAGTGCGGACTTTATTCACACATATTCTCACATTCATTTATTCAACAGATATTTACTGGGCACCAGCTCTGCACTGGGTCCTGAGCCAGAGAGAACATGTCAGTCAGACCCACTAGTTCCTGAGTCCCCCATAAGTAAAAAGTCAGCCAAGCACAGGGGTCACCACATCACGTGGGGCAGGGGCTGCTAAGTCCAAGAACAGCACACTCAGGATGCAGAGGGGCTGGTCCTCAGTCCTGTGAGCCCAGGTGGGCTCTTCAGGGATGTCAACACCTCTCTGTTCAACAGAACTTCCTGGTGATTCTGGATGCATGGGAATTGGGGTTATTAATCCTGACTCAAAATACTTAGTAAAGATAAAGACTGACCAAAAGGTGCGGTTCTAGTTCAGTTTCAGGTTGAGGTGGTACACGAGAATCTGAGTGAAAACATGAAAAATCATTGGCTGTTGCCACAACTAAGGTCATGAGAGTCTGCAGTATAAGTCATCTGTGATATTTTTAGGAAAAGAGGGGGGAGACGGTGTAAAGAATTTTCAACTGATAAGAAAGAATCTATAATTGTCTATTCATTTATTTAAGAATTATTTTTAGGGCATCCGTTATATGTCTGGCATTGTTCTGGGTTAAATGATGACAAACAATAGAAACAGGGTCCATCTCTTTATGGGGTTTACAGTCAAGGTAGGGGAGAAAGAGAACAAGTAAAAATTAAAGGGGTGGGATAATTACAGAGCATGGTGATTATTTGGAGATGCATGAGATAGGAGAATGACTGAGTTCCAGGCCATTTTGGAAGGGGCTCTCTGAGGAGCTGCCATTCCAGGTAAGACCTAAGAAATCAGAAAAAGTCATCAATGTAAGAATCAGGAGTACCAGTGTTTCAGGGGGAGAGAATAGCAAATAGCATGTGCTAAGGTCCTGAGGTAGGAATGAGCTTGGCTTGTTGATGAAAGAGCTGGAAGGGCCACGGTGGCTTGAGAGCAGGGAGCAGAGAGGTGGATGGGGAACAGGTCGCGCAGAGACACGTGTGTCCATGAGGTCTAGAGTGCTAAGCACGTAATATATGCAAAGCCCTGGGCTGCTCAGGTGCTCGAGAAGACGGGTGCATAGCTGTGACCTCTAAGGAGCTTGCACTCCAGATAGGGAAAAACTACGTGAAATTAAAGAACTGCTGAACAAGAAACGCCCATCATCCGTCCCCTCCATTCCTCCATTTTCGAAAGCTAGCCCCACCCCTGGCCTGACGGAGGCCTCCCTACTCTTATTACATTGTGACCTCATCTCCCGCTCCCAGATGACTGGTCCAGAAGTAAACACCTCACCTCAGCCAGGCCAATCAGATGCTGTCTCCTTGATATTCCATCCATCAGTGACATGGGCTTAGTTTGTACCCGGAAACCTCAAAGCCAAGGGGCAGCTGAGAAACCAGACGGAGAGAACGCGATGACAGCATGAAAAAAAAAGGATAACAATAACAGTAATAGCATAGACTCCGTAAGCACATACTAGGTCCCAGACTTTATTCTAAGGACTTTAAATATTAATATATTTAATCTTCACAACCACCTGTGAAGTTGGTATTGTTATAGCCGTTTTGCAAACTAGAGAACTGAGGCGCAGTTTGGAAATGCAAAACACAGAGAGAGGATAAAAAGATACCATTTGGTCCCAGAGACAGAGAATGAATGATTAGCTGCTAACGATCTAAGATCTCGGTGGGATAAAACTGACACAGCTGTGCTTGGCACGCGAACAGCGCTCATTGCTCTGTTGTCTGGTTTTCCACGTAAGGCAGCACGTCACAGCCCACCCCAGCCTTTGAAGAGGTTTGTTCAGGAGCTCCAGGCCCTCATCTGGAAGCCCACAGGCCAGGCGGCCCTGTGAAATGAGAGCTGAGGGCGGCCCCTGCCCTTCTCACTCCTCAGGGTCCTCAAGAAGATCATGTTGGCTCCTTCACCCACGGGGCATGCCCTTCCTACTCTCCAGCCGGGCATATATTCAGCATACCTTCCTACACTATCTAACCCGCGAACGCCAAGCCTCTTTGTAACGGTGAAGTCTCCTCTTACACACACACTCTTCAGTTTGGTTCTTAGCGTCACCACCTCGCTTCCTAGAAACCAATGTAATGCCATGCAGCCAGAATGTCATGAAGTTGTCATTGAATTAATTCTGACCCTGGAGCTCTAAAGTTTGGAAAATCTTGTTGTTGAAGGCATTTTCCTCTAGCAGACAGCAAGATTACTATTACAGCTGGCTGTAAAATGGTCAATTTGCAAGTTGCGGGATGTAGCAAAATGGTGCCAGATGGTGCCCGGTGTCTTCTGCCAAGAGTGAGGAGGGATTTCTTGAGGGCCAAGTGGCTCCCCCAAAGGCCATCTTGCCGAACCGAACAGTGCCTTTTGGGAAAAGTCTAGCGAGGGCTGCTGGGGTCGGCAGGGAGCAACCCTGATTGGGCTCCCAGTGTTGCGTTAAATCTATCCACCAAATGTTGACTGAACGCCTTCGTGGGGCACGGTTCTAGGCCGGCAGAGGTAGAGCAGGGAGAAAAGCAGACAAAGGATTCTGCCTTCATGGAGCTCACGTCTGAGAAGAGGAAGGCAGAAAAGCCAATGAGATAAAGTATACTGTACGTCACAGGAACACAAAGACAGATGAATAAAGCCATACGGGGGATTTTTGTCGCTGGAGATTTGCTATTTTAAATCGGATAGCTTGGAAATGCTTCCCTGAGAAGGTGACATTTGAACAGCTTGGGAGTAGAAACACAGAAAAACAAATACATTGATGATGAGGAGGATGATAACAATAGTTACAATAATAATAAACACCTATATAGTACTTCGTGGGTACCAGTACTGTCCTAACACTTTACCTCCTTGAGTCTTCATTTACACATAAATAAACTAAGGAGCAGAGAATCAGGAAGCTTGCCCAAGGTCACACAGGCGATAAGCTGCAAAGACAGGCATTGACCCAGCCAGTCTGGCTCTAGCGTCCATGCTCTGACGCCCCCTCGGTCTTCCTTATAATACAGTAGAGAATGGATACATTTGTGTGTCCAGAAACACACAGACAGAACTCAAGAGTCCTGCCTTGGCTTCCCACTGTCCCCGTGACATGGGAAGTCACTTACTTCCTCCTGCTTCTTTTCAGAACATCTGTGATAACAACAGGACCGGCTTCCCAGGGTTGCTGTGAAGTTAAAATGAGCTATAGATATACAGCTCTTAAAGAGTTCCTGGCCCATGGTAAGTGCTCTTCTATAAAGAAGGTTAATATCATCATTATGATTGTTCCCTTTTAAATCATGGGTACGGTGTAGGGGAAAATAAAGTCATCCTTGGTGGAGAGAAGTTCAGGAAACACTGATCTGTCATCTCCGGGAGCCTTTCACAAGGACCCACCTTTCCACATTTCTTACTTTTTCAGCCGATAAACAACGTGTCCAAAGAGATTGGTCCCTTCTGGTCCTGACCGCTGACAGAGACAGGCGGGATGTGCAAACAGGAGGAAAGTGGGGGAGAAGGAAAGCCTGTGATTGCCTCATTGGGTCCCACAAGGAGAGGCATGTGTCCTTGTAACACCATCCCATGGGTTTGGATGCTTGATATTAACAACAAGCATTAATATTCCATGATTCTCTCTGTTTAGGGAGGTGTCATGACTTCTCTGGTTTTAAAGTTTAGCAGGACCATCCATCCTACAGCCTCTATGGGCAATAACTTGCTAAATGCCCACAGAAAGAGAATGCTAGCCTAAGATGGGGCCAGAAGCCCCAAAGAGGACAACCTAGAGAGTCTTACCTTTATTCTGGACATTCTAGGATCACGAGGGCATCTTTTATGTTCCCCAGGGAAACACACTTTATTTCACCTCTCTAGCTACACTCTGGAATAGCTCCTGCTTTCCTTAGCAGCAGAGCCTCTGACAAAATTCAAGAAACTTTATTGACTGAGAAACTCAGACTCTAACCACTGACGGGCACATGAGAGGGAAGGAAAGGTGTCTGATGCAAGGCAGGGAGTGAGTGAGGCTGCACGGAAGGACGGGGAAGAAGCAGATCTCTCAGGTGTGTGAGCGGGGCTCCCGTGAACCATAACCACTGTTCTCTCATTTACACATCACAATTTCCATTCCTTGTGACTCAAGAAACGTTAATAAGTCACTTGAGCCAATTACCTACGTGCGTTTTGCTCTTCCTCTCCCTCTTGGGCAAAATTCTGATTTAATTTCAACCCACAGGCCAGTTGGGCCCAACACCTTTGAATGTGATTATACACACGTGAGATGGCTCCATCCCAGATGCCCCCTGTATGTGCTATTGTGGATGTGGAGAGAAATGTTATGTGTTGTACTTTTAATGTCCCACACATGGTCTCAAAATGGCCGCCAGGCACCCATATGGATTTGGGAGCTGGGGTTCCAACCTTAAAGCACTCGAGAAATTCTAACTGGGGGACTTTGGGACTATCCTCCAGTATCTGTGGGATCTCTATCTATGTCAATCCATCAGTATCCACACACAAGTCAAGAACAGAAATCCAGGCATTCGGGACATCTGGTTTACCCGCCACACTCCCTCTGGCTCAGAGGTCACACCTGCCTCTGTTGGCTGTTTGCGGTCACGATAATTTCACGTAGACGGGATGTCTTGCTGTCGGAGTTAAACACGTTTGACCCAATCAACAGAGTTATTGTTCTGAGGCCAAAATATCTCTGGCTCATAACCTGGCTGTTGTTTCCCATATTAAATGAATGTGATATGACTTTCTAGCCCTGCCTTGGTAGAATCCGCCCAGCCCTTTAAGAAGATGAAAGAAATAAGAACAACGTCCTCTGCGCACTCCCCTGACACACCTTTTCATTTCACCAGTTACACCACAGCAGCAGAACAAATATTACAGCCCGCTGTGAAGTTCTATAATGAATCCAATAAATGGCAGGAACCTCCTATCCTCAACTGTTCTCATTTAGGATGTGTTTTTCCTCTAATATGTTTCTCCCCCTATTCTCTGTGCCATGGATCCACTAAAGTAAAACCCTTTAAGAATCTGAAATTCACCGGGAGCCATCCTCCACTTACGGCACAGAAATTGCTGGCTCTGGCGCTCTCTGCTCTGTCAGTGTGATCTGAACATAAATGCAGGTATTTGTAGCAGCAGTAGCAGTCACTAACGTAAAACTGTCAAACTGTCAAAACAAACTTGGAAACCCTGCCTGAGAAATGTGTTCACTTTCCTCTCATTTACTGCTCCTCCTCCCCTTCAGCTCAACCCAGAGGACTGCAGGAGTCCAGTTACTATCTTTCTTCTTGGAAAGAGTTGGGGCAACCACCTTCTACCGCAACCTTTTCTAGAATCAAAACCCAGATGCATAGGGCATTTGCTTGTAGCAAAAAATGATCAAATCACGGGACCTACACTGTCTTAACGTGGCTGCTCATTGGCAGTGAAAACTGACTTTGAAATAAAGACAGAAATTCAAACGTGATAACCAGTCTCCAAATTTCAGATTATTCTCCGTTGTAGTTTTTTACAGGATACTGAATCTAGGTCCCCGTGCTATACAACAGGATCTTGTTGTTTATCTATTTCATATATAGTAGTTTGTATCTGCTAATACCAAACTCCTAATTTATCCCTTCCCCACCCCCTCTCCCCCTTTGGTAACCACAAGTCTGTTCTGTATGTCTGTGAGTCTATTTCTGTTTTGTAAGTAAGTTCATTTGTATCACTTTTTGAGATTCCACATATAAGTGATCAAATATCATATGATATTTGTCTTTCTCTATCTGATTTACTTCACTTAGCATGATAATCTCTAGATCCATCCATGTTGCTGAAAGTGGCATTATTTCATTCTTTTTTTATGGCTGAGTAATATTCCATTATATTTATATTCCATTATAGACACACACACATATATATATATATATATATCTTGCATCTTCTTTATCTATTCAACTGTTGATGGACATTTAGGTTGTTTCCATGTCTTGGCTATTGTGAATAGTGCTGCGATGAACACTGGGGTGCATGTATCTTTTCAAATTATGGTTTTTCTCTAGATATCTGCCCAGGAGTGGGATTGCTGGATCATATGGTAGCTCTATTTTTAGTTTTTTTAGGAACCTCCGTACTGTTTTCCATAGTGTCTGCACCAATTTTCACTCCCATCAACAGTGCAGGAGGGTTCCCTTTTCTCCACACCCTCTCCAGCATTTCTCTCTGCCCAAGTTGTATTTAATTTATATTTGTCTTCTTCTTACAGTGAGTGACAATGGTTTTCCAGCTGTAGGGTAGATGCCATTTCTTAATTATCTGTATTTAAGTTAAATAAGCATGTCTCAAGATAATTTTAAGTACCAGTAATACTATTATTTGTTATATTGTGGTAAATAAGGCAAAAGTCAACAATGTGACCTAAAATGCTGAAAGTTAGGAAAAGCTGTAAGAAGAAGACAAAAAGATGTATGTAACAAAAAAGAAACAAACTCACAGATATAGAGAAGAAACCAGTGGGGAGAAGGAAGCGGGGAGGGGCCAGATGGAGTATAGGATGAAGAGGTACAAACTATTATGTATAAAACAGATAAGCAGCAAAGATATATTGTACAGCATAGGGAGATACAGCCAGTATTTTGTAATAACTTTAAATGGAGTATAATCTATACAACTATTAAATCAAAAAAATAAAAATAAATAAAATAAAAGAATCCACAGTCTCGTGTGCCTGTGTGCATTCCGTAATTACTAAAACCACCATTTACAAAAGTTGTGATGAGTAATGCAAGAGTTCATACCCTCTGAAACCTTCTGTTTTGACCTAAATATTTCGTTTTCCTTGGTATTGTAAAAAAAAAAATGTTGATTCTGCTCACTATATATTAAACAGCATTTCCTAAAGTGCTGGGACTCCCCTGGGTGGTGCCCGTTGGGATTTTAGGGGACCTCCCTCCTCGGCCCCAGACAGAACGTTAGAACTGAGAATCACATAGTGAGAAACTGTATTCCCTCTTCAATTCTCTTTCAATCCTTTCCATTACAACAAGGGGAAAAAAAAATCATTTTGAAGGCAGAAATCTTGAACCGCTCTAACATTTGCTAACACCGTTTTTAACCTAGAGAGACCTGGCCTTAAGCCCAGAACCTTTGCAAGAAGCAGAAGAATCTAACTAGAAAAGTCTGTTAGTAGCAATTACATTTTGTGTCACTGAGGTGATCAGAGGCCCAAGGGACAGTGCCGTAATAACAGAGATTTTTAAAAATTCTTCCCATGAGCAGCAGCCTGTGGGAGGAGGCAGGGAAGAGGGGGTCTCCAAGGTTTTTCAGCTCCTGGAAGGTATCAGAGATCTCGGGCCCTGTCTCTGCATTTCTGTTAGTCTTTCCAGAAGGCCTGGAAATGGGTGACGTCAAACATCAAACCCGCAGGCATTAGCCTCCCAAACATGAAGTGTGATGGGTAAGGTCACCCCTTCTCTCACGCCCGGGAAGGCTTTCTCCAGAAAAGACCGGTTTAGCTAGGAGCTTTCCTCCCACCTCTGAGCCCCTGTCTGTCTTGGGCTAGGACTGCATCACATGCCCGACCGTGGTCCAGGCACGGAACAAAGCGGGTGGGGTCACCACGGCTTAGGGCAACCACGATCCGCCCCGCGGATCAGGGGAGGCGCAAGACCCCGTTCCAGCAGGACCCAGGCCTATATGAAGTTTGCTCGAGTTTATCTCACTGCCCACCGTCCTGTCTCGGGCAGGAATGCTCTGAATCCATCCGTCCGAGAGCAGAGGACCTCTTCTGTCCTCAGAGGCCTCCTGGACACCACACTGGATCTGAGGCTGTGTCTTTAGTATGAAACTCGCAGCCAAAGTTAAGCCCTTCCCCAAGACAAAACACGGGCTCATCCCTGTATCAAGACGGGCTGGAGCACAGGTTACGACTCTAGGATGGACAACTTCCTGTTACCCCTTTACTGATCTTGAGCCTAAGATTTCATGTGAAAGAGGAGAAGACATTTTTCTGGAAGAACTGACGGGGCCAGGCAGGTTTGAGTGTGACTGAATGCAGGGTTCTGTCTTTCTGGAGTCTCACGTCTCTTTTTCAAAGAAAACTCCATTACGGACTCAGAAGTTCAGCTAAACCTCTTCAGTGTTAATTGAGGGGAATTTAAGATTGTGTTAAAGTTTGAATTATGAAATTTTGAAAAGAGATATGATTTTGCTGTCAAATACGGTAGCTAAGATAATTCAAATAAGGCTGTTCAACATTAGGAAACAATGAATAATGAATGATGATAATGAATAATGATAATGAATTCTCGTCATCCTTTTGGGTCAATAGCCCGTTTTCATCTTTCTTTCCATGATTATTTTCCCTTGGATGTTGTAATATTCCCACTCTTTACCCTTGTTTGTACAATTAATTTGGATTTGCTTAGCAAATGTTTTGTTAATAAACTTATAACATGGCCTTGTTGATTACCATGAGTTTTATATCAGAGTTACCTTAATTGATAGGCTGATGGCCTCCTGAACAACGAATAGGTGCCTGTATTTTAAGAAAAATGTAGCCAGCTTGCAGGCTGCCATTACTAAGCTCCAACAATGCCCCAAGCTTTATGCCAAGACCTTTGGTCATCACATCAATAATGTGGCCGGAAATGCTAGAGGGCATCGATGGGGGCTTCAGTAAAGCTTTTCCTTACTTAAAGCAAAAAAAAAAAGGAAACAAAAGTTTGCCATCTTCCTGACTTTGAATGTAAACAAGTGAGGATGTGATTGATGTGAGGATCTCTGGCAGCCATCTTGTGACCATAAGGAGAAAAGACTAAGGATCAACCAATATGCAGAGTGGGTTGAGTAGAAAGACAGAGGGAACCTGAGTTCTTGGAGACCTGGGAGAACTGCTGGACCTAATCTGAAACTGCCCAGCTTTAAGCTTTTTGGTGTGTTCATAATAACTTTTTGTTTGAAACATTCTGGTTGAATATTCTGTTATTGTCACAAGGTAGCATCAGAGTATACACAAAGGAGCTGAGCTTCCAGTGTGAAATTCCAAAATCTTTGAGGTGAATGAAGTGGATAGTCAAGGGGTGGATGTGACCTTTCCTGAGACCCTAAAAATGCAAAAGGTAAAACACTGCCTATGCGTGTTAAGCATGAAATTGACCCTGACACAATAGTCCTGTCTTTCTCAGAGCAATTTCAAAATGCTATCCCCTGCCTGTGTGAGTGTGAATGCTGCTGTGTGTCCTCATGAAACACATGAACGTGGACAGATACCTCGGATGCTCTTATTCCTATTTCAGAACTCTGACGTGGATGCATAGAGTGGATAGTTTCAATGAAGACCGCCGGATGCAGACAAAACCATGGGTGTGTGGAGCTGAATGGGTAAAGGAATCTGCCTGACTTCTTTCGATCTCCTGTCTTAGGTGTAATCAAGCTATACCATCAATTGTCAGCAGTTCACGTAGAAAATATACACATGAACACAAATAAATAGGAAGATATCCAGGTTCAAGTTTTACGTGTTAACATTGTTAAAATGTCCATACTACCCAAAATCATTTATAGATTCAATGCAATTCCTGCCCAAATTCCAATGGCATTTTTCACAAAACTGTAAAAAACATTCCTATAGTTTGTATGGAACCCCAAAAGACCCCAAATAGCCAAATCAATATTGAGAAAAAAATATAGCCAGAGGCACCGCACTTCCTTACTTCAAGCTCTATCACCAAGGTACAATACTCAAAACAATATGGTACTGGCATAAAAGCAGACACATAGATCACTGGAACAGAATTGAGAGCCCAGAAAGAAATCCATACATATAAGGTCAACTAATATTTGACAGGGGAGCCAAGAATACTCAATGGGGAAAGGATAGTCTCTTCGATAAACGGTATGGGGAAAACTAGATATTCACATGCAAAAGAATGAAATTGGACCCCTCTCTTACACCACTCACAAAAATTAACTCAAAATAGATTAAGGACTTAACTATAAGATCTGAAAGTGTAAAACTCCTAAAAGACAACATATGGAAAAACCTCCTTGGCAACAGTCTTGGCAAGGATTTTTTGGAGTCTGACACTAAAAGAAACAAAGGCAAAAATAAATAGTGGGACTACATCACACTAAAAAGATTCTGCACAGAAAAGAATCAACAAAATGACAATGCAAGGAATGGGAGAAAATATTTGCAAATCATAAATCTGATAAGAGGTTAATATCCAAAATATATAAGGAAATCTTAGAACTCAATATAGCCAAAAAATCTGATTGAATAATGGGTGAGGACCCAAACAGACATTTTTCCAAAGATGACATGCAAATGGCCAAAAAGTACATGAAATGGAGCTCAAAATCACTAATCATCAGGGAAATACAAGTCAAAACCACAATGACATATCATCTCATATCTGTTAAAATGGTTATCATCAAAAAGACAAGAGATAAACGCTGACGAGGATGTGGAGAAAAGGGAACCCTCGTGCACTGTTGCTGGGAGTGTAAACTGATGCAGCCACCATGGAAAACAGTATGGAGTTTCTTCAGAAATTAAAACTAGAGCCACCAGGGGATCCAGTGATCCCACTTCTGGGTATTCACCCAGAGGAAATAAAATCACTATCTTGTAGAGATATTTGCACCTCCATCTTCGTTACAGCATTAATCGTAATAGCCAAGACATGGAAACAACCTGAGTGTCCATCAATAGCTGAATGGATAAAGAAAATGTGGTATGTACATACAATGGAACAACACGGATGGACCTAGAGGGTATTATGCTAAGTGAAATAAGAGAGGTAGAGAAAACCAAATGCTGCATGATCTGACTTATATGTGGAATCTAAAAAAGTTGAACTCATAGAAACAGAGTAGATTGGTTGTTGCCAGGAGCTGGGGCCGAGTGGGTGGGGAGGAATGAGGTGATGTTAGTCACAGAGTACAAACTTCTAGTTAAAGTGATGGGAATCGAATATATAGCAAGGTGATTATAATTAACAATACTGTATTGTATACTTGCAAGTTGCTGCAAGAGTAATTTTTAAATGTTATCACAGTAACAACAATAACAAAATGGTAATTATGTGACATAGAAGATGTGTTACCTTGATTGTGGTGATCATTCCACAATATACAGGTGTATCAAATCATCACATTGTACACCTTAAACTTACACAATGTTATCTGAGAATTGTATCTCAATAAAGCTGGACGGGGGTGGGGGGCGGGCAGGTGGAGGGGGAAGAAAATATACACATGAAGCTTCCTTTTGTCTGCCTGGTAAATAGACTTGTAAAAAATCCAATCTCCCTTAACTATAAATACACAAATATTTTTTTCTTACAGTTCAGAAATATCCATCCTTTCTCAGATCCCAGGCTGACATCAATCCTGTCTAGACATTCTGTGTGATTGGATGCCCTCTCCTCCAGCTGAGTCTCCTACTGCATCCACCGTGGGCTTATACACCTGTCAGGATGTCATCCGTCTGAGTTTCACTGCCTGATGAAAGTAGAGATTTCCTTTAAAAATTGCTGCATGACAGATTGAGAGGATATAATTTAGGGAGATTAAATAGTCTGGGTTTTAGGTGCCTGTAAGTGTCTACATCAGTGTGTGGTATGAGAATAGTTGGGGAGTGATGCATTGCCGACCCCAGGCCATTTCTCAGCTGAACAGCTGATAGTCACCCACACGATGTTCCAAATGTGTGTGTTTCCTCCCATAATGAGGCATTAAAAATAACACTCTCACTCCTTCCTCTGGGTGATGATCAGCCAGCCAACTGCCACCAGGCAAAATCCACAGGAGAAAACCTCGTTGGATATTATAGAAAGGCTTGAGAATAAAATATATAACCATGTGCATGTTATTCAAATAAAATTTTAATCAATTCAGAACTAGTTCCCAAACTTTCTGAGACCACTCATGATCATGGATTCTCTGGGCTCTTCTTCCTGCAGCTTGTCATGTCATTCTAAATAGACTGCATCTGACAATACTGATGGGAGGAAGATGTCTTACTGCTGGACTGTGCTTTGGGGGATCTGTTGAAATACCTTAATTCCCCTCTTCCAACTTCAGTGTCTCCCTGCCTCTTTGTTGGGGGGGGGTGAAATTGATGGGTTTTGCATACACTTTCTGAGCTGCATGGGAAGTGTCTCAACTCAAGGGAGTTTGAGGCTTTCTTTCGTTTGCATCCTTGAAGACAACCCCAGTCCTTCCCCCAACCAAAGCATTTCATGCGTGGCACAGAGTGATGCTGAATCATCATTGTGCTTTGCTCCACAGCTTGACAGCCTCATTCTCTATTTAGTACCACTCGGGCATTAGCAGAACGATCAGTGACCCCGGAGTCTGAGGACTTGAGTTCTGACCAGGGATCTTCCATCAACTCATGGGAAATTTAGGCAAGCTGCACCCGCTTGGTCTCCCCACTCATAAAGTAAACGTTAACTCCCATCCGACCTTCCCAAGGGCCTCGAAAAAGTCGCATGAGATGAGTGCGCGAAGCGCTTTTCCACGTGCTAAGTAGCCCTAAGATTTGACCTCCATCAGGTCCTACTCTTGTGGCCCCAAAGCCGCGGCCAATCTCAGCCAGGCTGTACCCTCGTCAGGATGGGGACTCCCAAGGACAGGATGGACCAGAGAAGGGGATGCTGATCATGATTTTGACATCACGGTGCTGTTTGTAACACAATATCTCTTCATATTTCCTCCCAATTCCATGAGGATATGACACACTGAACATAAATAGATATCATGTGACAAAACACAACTTTTTCTCCCCTGGACCTTTCAAATGTATTAATAAGGGATAATTTTCCCCTGTCCCTGCATGAAAAGTCCAGCAGACCTCATGACGTCTATGCTTACTGTTAGACCAAACTTGGCTTAATTGGGGTCCTGACCATTGTTTCTATTCATAATTAACAGTTCAGGGGAAGATGGAGTAAGTCAGTCCATCGCAGCTTATTTTTCCCATAGATTACAAGTAAAACCTGGACAAACTACACACACAAAACAAAAACAAAACAACCTCAAAAAAATAACCAGAGAACTCTGGAGGGTGACTAATATCCTCCCAGTTTATTCTGTCACTGCCAGAGCCCCACCAGCCACTTGTCCTGGGAGTCCTGAGCCTTCCCCTGGACATCTGAGAAACACCTGTAGTTCCTGGGCTCTCCTGTCTCCTCCCCGGAGCACCTCCCTGCAGTGAGATGGGGCTGCTAGGGGTAGATGGTGAAACCAGAAGTACAAGGCAGGTCAGTCCTGATGAAGCAGAACTTGTCCGGAGGAAAACACTCGTGGCTTGTTTTCTCCTGGCGGCCCCTCCAGGGAGTCCTGCGTATTGAATGGAGCACAGCCAAGCAGCCCGTGTGCCTCTCACTGCTGTTGTGGTTATTATGATATAGGATTAGGGACTTCCCCGGCGGTCCAGTGGTTGGGACTCTGCGCTTCCGCCGCGGGAGGCGTGGGTTCAATCCCTGGTCGGGGAACTAAGATCCCACATGCTGTGAGGCACGGCCAAAAAAAAAGGAAATCGGATTGGGCGTGTAGCTCACACAGGCAGCCCTTGGTGCTAAGGCCAGGACCAGGGTGACGAGAGTGAGGCTAGTCTCAGGTGCAAATTTTAAGGGGGCACCAAAGAACTCAGTCATCTAGATAAAGAACATTGTAATGAAATATTTTTTAAATCAAAACTCATCTAAAATATCTATGATGGACAAAGTGTCAACATGTTAAATAAGAGCAGCCTCTGAACCGCACTTGCTCCATTCTGCGTCACTCGCCTCACCCTGATTCAGGCTGTGTTTGTCACCCACACACCCCCAAACACACAGTGTGCTCCGGCTGAGCTGAAGTCTGTAGGACACACACACACACACACGCACACACACACACACACACACACACACGCACACCCATAGACCTCTCCATGACTCAAAATGCGCTCCAGAAGAGAAATGTAAACTTTCCAGTAGAGCAAATAATGGTTTTCACAGCTGATCAACCTGAATATTATCCTATTATCAGTTCATAATTACACCTGGCTGTTGATCCCATGACCCAGGTCTAGAATATGTCACAGGGAGCTATGGCAAGCCATTCTCAACGTGCTTTTGAGACGGGCTGGGACCTGGGACCCTCTGCTGCACGGCTTGCACCTGGATGAATGTCTCCTCCAGCAACAAAATACAAAGAAATGATAAGGGACTAAAAATAACTGCATGCTTGCGCAGTTGGGGCAAATTATGGACAAGATACAAAAAGACCAAACCAAACCAAACAAACAACAAACAAACAAAAAAACCCAGCTGCCACTTCTGAAGAGCCACGAGCAAAAACAGGGCGTCAGGAGACAAGCAGGGTACTGTGCACGCCTCCTGCACTCAACACCACCGAAGGGGTGGGCAAAACACCTAAGCCATCCCCCTGGCCTGACCCCTGAACCCACCCCTACCCTCATCTGATATAAGGAAACAGCTCGCCACCCCCCTGCCCCACCCCGAGCCAGTGAGCAAGGGAAACTGTCACTTGTTTTCGCTCCCCCCACCGCTGCAGCAGGGGTCCCAATAAAGCCTTGCCTGAGTTTCTTGTCTGGCCGCTAATCAATTTCCATTGATTGGGGAAGGTCAAGAGCCCTGGTCGGTATCACTTTGACATTCTACCTGGCAGTATCAAGAAAGCTGACAGAGCTGGAAGACTTCTGAGCTGGCCTAAGACATTCTGTGCGCTAGAGCTACAGGTAACAAAGGAAGTGTTACTTTCTATCAAATCCTCAGTAATTACAGTGTGTCATCACATGATGAGTATTAGCCCAACAAAATGAAAGACTGTATTGATTCCCTGAACAAAGGAAAAGTTTGTCATTTAAATATAGAGAGTTATTTACAATATTAAATACATCATCTTTTGGTATAGTTGTACATCTGATGTAGCATTCAAAATATATTTGCATGTAAGATGAATGCATTAGCAGTGGTTTTGTGTGATGATATATGTTTGCTATATTTGCTTTAAACAATTGATCATGTTTTGAAGTTATTTAAGTCATAAGACAAAATGTCTTTATATTTACTTATAAAGTATCATTTCCAGTGCTCTTAATTTCTTTTTGGTAACTCCAGGTTTCATCTACTTGAAGAACTTTAATTTTTTTTTTTTTGTAGTGTAATTCTGGCGAAGAAAATGTTCACCTTTGTTCTGAAAGACATTTTCATTGGGCAAAATTTCTAGGTTGACAATTGCTTTCGGTTTTTGTTTTTTTCCGTGCTGTCAAGATGTTGTTCTCATTTCTAGTTTGCATTGTTTCCGATAAAAAAAATCTCCTGTCATCTCTCTCTGTTCCTCTGTGGGAACTGTATCTTTTTATTCTGTCTGTTTTTAGGATTTCTGTTTATCAGAGAGCTCATTGCTTTCAAGCAATTTGATTATGATGTGTCTTGGTTGGTGTGTCCATTGACCTTTTTGATTCTCTAGGTTTATAGGTGGTTTTGTTCTTTGGTTTTTTGCTTTTATAAAATTAGATTTGGAAAATGACCTGCTACAAGTTCTTCAACCTTTTATTTATTTTCTCTCTCCTTTGTTTCAGGAAATCCAGATACATGTATATTTGGCCACTTGAAAATTTTGTACTGTTTATTAATGCTCTGTTTATATTTCTCCAAGTTTTTTATTCTTAGTGTTCCATTTTTGAATAGTTTCTACTGATATATCTTCAATTTCATTAATCTTTTATCCTCCCTCAATATCTACCATTCATCCTGCCTGATGTATTTTTCATCTCAGATATTGTTGTTTTCGTTTCTAAAATGTGATTTTTTGAAAGATACATGAAAGGGTAAGCTGGGACGAGGTGAAAGAGTAGCATTGGCATATACACACTACCAAATGTAAAATAGACAGCTAGTGGGAAGCAGCCGCATAGCACAGGGAGATCAGCTCGGTGCTTTGTGACCACCTAGAGGGGTGGGATAGGGAGGGTGGGAGGGAGACGCAAGAGGGAGGGGATATGGGGATATATGTATATGTATAACTCACTCACTTTGTTATACAGCATAAACTAACACAACATTGTAAAGCAATTATACTCCAATAAAGATTAAAAAAATAATAAAATTTTAAAATTAAAAGATACATGATTTTATTTAATATGTTCAGTCTTTCTATAGCTTCTTAATTGTGTATAATAAAGTCATAATATTTGTTTTAACATCCTTCTCTGCTAATTCAGTTATTTGAGTCCGTTTTAAATTATTGATTTTTCTCTCTTCAAATTTAGGTTACATTATCCTGTTTTTGGACTAGACAGGAAATGCTTATGATGCATTTTTAATCATGGTGTTACTTGACATCAATTTATCCAAAATCACTTCAGAAAGCCCCAAGTCTGCTCCAGTCACATCAGAAGGCCAGGTATTACTCGGTTGGTAATAATAATTATGTTTTGCTCAAATGCTGTATTATTTCTCTTGGTAGTAGTCTCCAAAGATTGCCCATTATCTAAGCGAAAAACAAAGTCTGTGTAGAATTCCTAATATCATGGCTATGATGACTATTAGTCGAGTCCACCCTTTCCTGACAAGAATCATGATGATAAGATTATAATTGCTGGCACGCTGTGTTTATGTGTCAGCATGGGGTACTCCTGCCCTATTCATGCGAGCAGATGTTATGTATGCTGTAAGGTAGGGGTGGAGTATGTGGTGGAGAGATGTAATTTACAATTGTTTATATCACCGACATCACTACCATCATTATCCCGTCTACGGTGGGTTGGAAAACCCTACACGCTCTGAACCATTTCCTCAGTTCATCTAACTTCCTCTCATACCCTTTCCCCTTGGGTGCAGCACTGGATCTTTTATTGTTCCTTGAACACAGCAGCCATGCTCCCCGCGTAAGACCTCTGAAATTTTCTTCTCTCCCTCTGGAGCAAGCCTTTCCTCCAGTTATCACTTGGCTTATCAACTCATTTGCTGGAGGTCCATGCCCAATTGTCAGCTTATCAGCGACACTTTTTTTTTCTTCTTCTATTTTTTGGCCGCCCCGCACAGCATGCGAGATCTTGGTTTGCAGACCACGGATCGAACTCGTGCCCGCTGCAGTGGAAGCTCGGCGTCTTAACCACTGGACCGCCAGGGAAGTCCCTCAGTGAGCCTTTTCTAATCATTACCTTTTCAATTATTGTCTCCACCACTGTTTGCTTTCAATGCATGTTTCCCTCCTTTATATTTCTTCATAGACCTTTACCCCACCTGACCTAATGCATTCACTTGTTACGTTTTTATTGTTTTCCTGCCCGTGACACACATGCACACCCATAGCTATACAAACGCCATGAGAGAAGTATCTTTAATTGTTTAACATCATGTCCTAATTCCTGGAAAAATGACTGCCACGTGGTAGGTACTCAGTGCATATTTGTTGTAAGAAAGAAGAAAAAAATTAATGAACAGCTAATATACAAACTCAACTCACATTCCAGTGAATGCCCTGCCCTCTCTTTTTCTCCCTATGCTGCTTCCAGAGAAGACATGAATACAGCATTTTCTACATTCCTTTGAATATCTGTAACCTTTCCTAAGAGCACTTTTCCCCTAAAAGCTGGATGAAACTGAAGCGATTGCAGCCTCCGTGAGAAGCTAGAAGTGTGGGATTGCTATAGTAATTGAGTCCCTAAAAGCAATTTCCAAAAAGAAGTTTCTAGTTTGCCTTCCATCTTCTATCAGCGTGTAGCGCCTTGACCCACATTATACATATAAATACTGTCCTTGTGGATGTCGGTTCAGGGGCTCTTGCTCTGATGCTCAGACAAAGCAAGTTGTCTGTGAGATGTGCCCATGGCTGCCTTCTGGGCGGACACAGTGACATACTGTGGTAGTGATCTCGCCCAATTGTGAATAGATTGGGGTTACGAATAAAACCACCTTAAATACATTTTGCTGTTTTATTTTATTTCTTCTGCTTTTTGGATAGAAGTCAGTATTTTAGAAGAGGAACAAATGTGTGTGTGTGTGTGTGTGTGTGTGTATAGTCTCTACCCAACAGTAAATAGATCTATAGATACAGATATACAGATACTGATATAGATACAGATGATATATATAGAGAGATATAGATGATACAGATATAGATGATATACACATGCAGATGTAGATGTAGCTATCATTGGGTTATGATTAGGTCATTCTTTCAACAGCATTTGATTTGGTTAGATTATTCCATAAAGAAGAACAACTTATTAATAAAGAATATTTGTTTCTTTTCTTTTTTTTTTTTTTTGTGGTACGCGGGCCTCTCACCGCTGTGGCCTCTCCCGTTGCGGAGCACAGGCTCCGGACGCGCAGGCCCAGCGGCCACGGCTCACGGGCCCAGCCGCTCCGCGGCATGTGGGATCCTTCCGGACCGGGGCACGAACCCGTGTCCCCTGCATCGGCAGGCGGACTCTCAACCACTGCGCCACCAGGGGAGCCCCAGAATTTTTGTTTCTTCACCAAAGCTTGCCATAAGTACCATACCCACATGAGCAGAATCCCCCAAGTCTGACTATGTGTGCCCTCCCAAGTTCTGCACCTCGTGAAACATTCTGGGCTCGGGTTGGCTCGAATGCATCCGCGTCCATCAGGACACATGGAGAAGCTCCTGACAGAAAAGAACCAGAAGGGCAGTGACCGTGGTCTACTTGCTACAGTAACAGAGAAGGCTCAGAACTCTTATCACTGTTTATTTCTTCAGATTCCCGGGCCCCTCAGAAGGGCGAGTATGAGACGGAAGGACCCTTGAAGGCCTGGCACTGACTCGGTTTCTTGCCAAGGGGCAGATGTGTAATCGAGAACCCGCCTACAGCCTTAAAGAGCAGCCCCTTTTCTGGGCTTCCCTGGTGGCGCAGTGGTGGAGAGTCCGCCTGCCGATGCAGGGGACGCGGGTTCGTGCCCCGGTCCGGGAGGATCCCACGTGCCGTGGAGCGGCTGGGCCCGTGAGCCGTGGCCGCTGAGCCTGCGCGTCCGGAGCCTGTGCTCCGCAGCAGGAGAGGCTGCGATAGTGAGAGGCCCGCGTACAGCAAAAAAAAAAAAAGAGCAGCCCCTTTTCTTTTTCCAGTTTATCACTCACTTTGCATCCCTATTCCAAGCAGTTGAGTCTTACCTACTTATTCAAAAACTGGATACCCTTTAAATCTCTTTTAACATAAGACTTATCCTCCATCCCTTCCCTTTAACTCCTTTAAATTTATCTAATGAAGACTCTGAACCCCTTGGCCTGTAAGATTTCCCAGATCCCAGGTTTCTCTTTCTTTTATGTTCCCTGAATACGGGCAGCTGAATCCAGAGACTGGGTAAGACTCAGGTTTAAGCTATTTGGAAAAATTATAGTGTTTTTCAAAGTGCAGCTTTAATCTGTTATTTAATCTTAGCAACCAATGATGCTTTTACTATCCAAACTTATTCACTCCTTGGGAGTTATGAGATGTAAATGCAATATGTATGTATTAATATATAATAATAAATATAAGAACATATATGTTTGTAAATATACTGTAGGTTATATAAATGGCATATGTTATTGAATATGTTGATATATGATCTACATTATATAACTATACTAACTGTTATATTTTATTTTAAAATTAAGTGTAACAAGTTTATGTCAGCAAGTGTCACATGATGTGAAGAAAATAAAGCCAGGACCTAGAATAATGTGACCAGTGGTGGTGGATGATGCTACCTGGGAAGCCCTTATGATGAAACTTACAAAACTCATGGCATTTGAGTTGAGAAATAAACACCATGTAGGCTCAACTAGGCAAAGATCAGGAAGTTTGCATAGGCAAACAAAACAGCACATAAAAAGATTCTTAGTTGGGAGTGATTTGGGTATGTTTTAAAGCACAAAGACAGAAACTGGAAAAAGGTCAATGTAGCTAAAACATAGTAAGACGGCAACAACATTAGGTGAGATTTTTGTCTTTGCTGCAGGGCGATTGCCTTGCAGGTCACAGTTACTATATTTCAGACGCTATAAATGCCTTAAGTTACAGAGTCAGCCTGAAGGCTGTCCTTCCAATGCAGGCTTTTATTTAGAGACACTCCTATTCCAATGCCCCTTTTAGTGTTTCAGTATATTCCCTATGACGCATATCCGAAGCTCTATCATTTATATTTGTGTGTAACTTTCCGCCATCCATTTAAATAGCACTCTTTTGTGGAAAAGATGATATGTATTACATTATACAGGGCTGATTTTATAGAAGAAGGTCTGCTTGGTTTAAGAGATATTTGTGATGTATCCACACAAAGAATGAAAAGTAGATTTATTATCTGAGTGGAGAAAAAAACTTCTCAATTACATGTAAATTCCAGGTGGGATGATCCACGTGTATTTGCTGCCCTTGGAACAAGCCGTTCTTCTCCCAAAGACACAGTCATCACTATGACCCTCACGTTCTTCACATAAAACGTAAAGACATCTTTCACAGTTCTGTGGCTTGCTAAAGAAGCTGTTCATTCCTAGAAAAGAAAAATGTCAAACTTTTCCTTTTCTCCAATTTCATGCAGCTCTGAGTTTAAACTATGGTACTTTCCTGGGGCCACCGCTTCTCCATCCATATAGGTTTGGATAGATTTCTAAAGCAGCATCTCTGGGGCAGGGAATCTGGCCTCACCTATTCCCACGTTTTGGGTGTGGTCTTCTTCTAGAATCTGTACTGCCCATCTTGTGACCTCAGGAAGTAACTGGTTTGTCCTGTCAAGAAGAATATTAGTACCTGCCTCAGCGTTAGTCTAAGCCATTCCAACCGGTAGAAAAGACAGGATACGTTCTGGGGAGAATCAAATCGATTTTTCCAAAAATAATTTGACATCTCAGACACTAAAAACCCAGATAAATTCAGGGAAAATGAGCTATGACTCCCCTAGAATCGCATTAAAGAACCATCTTAGATTCTTTTCCTCCCCTCCACTTTAGATATCTCAGGATACGGTGCCTGTTTGTCTTAGATTGACTTGTTGGGGGGAAAAAAAAGGAAGGACAGGTACAACTCGGACGCCTAATTAAATTAGCCGGAAACAATTAGAGCCGATCAACATTTAACGACTTTCTGTTGGACTATTATCCGTGCTGATACGGAGACGAGTTAAAAGTTACCCTTATCTCCCACTGATTTTTCGTGTGATCCTCAGACCTGCTGTTTGTTTCTTCACTTTGAACAGATCAAGTTTTAAGAGTAAAAATGGTGACTGCGCTGATACCCGCGTTGCTCTTGGTAACCCTCTCTTATCCATCTCCACACAGCGGTCTTCCCAGGCGATGCATCCCCAGCCCTGTTGAGAATCGTTGCTACCTTTCAGTGCCCTGGGTTGGCTTCTTACAATACGTCATCCATGGGAACTGCTGTATTTTGTACGTGGTTTTAATCACAGCCCCCATCGATACCTAATTCCCATTGGTCCTCCATCTACGATGTGCCCCGCCCCCCAACAAAGTCCGCTTTCCAAGCAGAGGTGGCTGGCTGTGCCACTCAGCCCCTGTTTTGTTTAGGCGATTTGGTTACTGAAATGGAGTCCTATAATGGCTTTTCCATTCTTGAGGATCTGAAGAGAGAAAAATTGAAAACATCTTCTGAAAAGAGCAAGTGGAGGCACTTCCCTGGTGGTCCAGTGGTTAAGACTTCCCCTTCCAATGCAGGGGGTGCGGGTTCCATCCTTGGTGAGGGAGTTAAGATCCCACATGCCTCGTGGCCAAAACACCAAAACATAAAACAGAAGCAATATTGTAACAAATTCAATAAAGACAAAAAAAATACTTTAAAAAATAATTCAAAAGACAAAGAGCAAAAGTAGAATCACATCTTTGTGGTCCATCCCAGTGGGTTGAGGGCCTCCTCTCCGTTTTGGAAAAGTACATAGATCTCCTGGATTCATTCTCTAGACCAGGGTTTTTCAGCCTCACACGATTAGCATTTGGGGCCAGCAAATTATTTTTTTATGTTTTTAGTTTCTAAGAGGTGGCAAGGGGCACCGTATGCTGTAGGATGGTTAGCAGTATTCCTGGTCTTTGCTGACTAGATACCGGTGGCATCCATTCCAGCTCCCCTCCACCCCAATCCTAGCCATCAAAGATGTTTCTAGATATTACCAACTGTCCCCTGGGGAACAAAATCACCATGAGGTTAAGAACTGTTCTAATCAATTTGAAAGTACTTTGGCTTTATCTGTCTCAGTTTCCAGCCACAGTTTTAATATTTTGGAAACAACTCATCCGGGGCTCAGGAAGAAGAGGTATTCTTATTTCAAAACAAAACAAGGGAACAAAGAAAATTGAATCTACATCTCACACCATACATAAAAATTAATTTCAAATGGAATAAGAATTTACATGTGAAAAAAAAGAAAACTTTAAGAGCTAATCAATGAATTTGGTAAAGTAGCAGGATACAAAATTAATGCACAGAAATCTCTTGCATTCTTATACACTAATGATGAAAATCTGAAAGAGAAATTAAGGAAACACTGCCATTTACCATTGCAATAAAAAGAATAAAATACCTAAGAATAAACCTACCTAAGGAGACAAAAGACCTGTATGCAGAAAACTATAAGACACTGATGAAAGAAATTAAAGATTATACAAACAGATGGAGAGATATATCATGTTCTTGGATTGGAAGAATCAACATTGTGAAAATGACTCTACTACCCAAAGCAATCTACAGATTCAAGGCAATCCCTATCAAACTACCAATGGCATTTTCCACAGAACTAGAACAAAAAATTTCACAATTTGTATGGAAACACAAAAGACCCCGAATAGCCAAAGCAATCTTGAGAAAGAAAAACAGAGCTGGAGGAAACCGGCTCCTGGACTTCAGACTATATGACAAAGCTAAAGTAATCAAGATAGTATGATACTGGCACAAAAACAGAAATATAGATCAATGGAACAGGAAAGAAAGC
>NC_041232.1:21281034-21295991 GCF_002837175.3 Physeter macrocephalus | reverse complement strand
CAGCCACTACGGAGAACAGTATGGAGGTTCCTTAAAAAACTAAAAAGAGAACTACCATATGACCCAGCAATTCCACTACTGGGCATATGCCCTGCGAAAACCATAATTCAAAAAGAGTCATGTACCACAATGTGCTGAAGAACCTAGGGGCAGGACAGGAATAAAGACGCAGACATAGAGAATGGACTTGAGGACAGGGGGAGGGGGAAGGTTAGGCTGGGACGAAATGAGACAGTAGCACTGACATATATGCACTTCCAAATGTAAAACAGATAGCTAGTGGGAAGCAGCTGCATAGCCCAGGGAGATCAGCTCGGTGCTTTGCGACCACCTAGAGGGGTGGGATAGGGAGGGTGGGAGGGAGACGCAACAGTGAAGAGATATGGGAACATATGTATATGTATAACTGATTCACTTTGTTGTAAAGCAGAAACTAACACACCATTGTAAAGCAATTATACTCCAATCTGTACATATATATATATTCCCATTAAAATAGATAAAAGTATTATCTTGCTCAAAGATAGGGACAATTTCTTAGTCCTGCTTCCAGGAGTACTGCTTTATGATTTGAAAGTTGTTTATCTATTTTCCTCAATAGTTAATTTGGATATATTAAGAATGGAATAAACTCTTACCGAAAGGATTTGTAAAGAACTTAAAAAAAAAAGAGAAAGAAAGCTTTAAAATATTTAGAAGACAGGAGAATATCTTCATGATCTCAGTTTACAGAGGATTTCTTAAACAAGAAATATAAACACATAATTTGTGGAGAAAAATAGTTAATAAATTCAACTACATTAAAATTAAGAACTTTTGTTCATCAAAAGAACAACCAACAAGTGAAAAACAAGCCACAATAGAATTATATGACGACTGGGATTTGTACCTGGTTCGTAAGCACAAGGTAATGCCATCAACAGGAGAAAAAAGATCTTCTGGTCTGTCAGTGTCATGAGACTTGGGAAGAGGCCGGTTTGCGGGGCTGCCACCCATGAAAATCTATTTCAAGAGGAAGGCTGAGCTCCTCTGAATAGCTCAGTAATCAGTCATTTGGAGTCGTGGAGCCTACTCCGATGACATCCTGATGCTGGAAGCCACTCTGACTCCTTAATATTCTATCTCTCAGAGATGCCAATGGCCCAGCAGAGGCCACAATAAGCCACTGGAGGCCGATGCTAGTTTTAGCAGCTAGCCCATCGTAAACAATGGACATCTTGTACCATATTCCTAATCTGGAATCCTTATTTTGCTTAAGACCATTTATGTTATTCTTTCACGAATATTTTCTATTTAAAAATTTTGCACAGCTCTTTATATTTCTTTTTCCCTTGCGCTTTTTTTTCTCCCCTCGCGCTTTGATTTGCTATTCTCTGTGTTTTTCACAACAGCTGCTTCTTAAACTTTGGAAGCCATTTGCGTTTTACAACTTTTGAAAATACCCATCGCTTTTCCCCCTTATTACACAACCTGTAAAGTTGTATCTTCTCAGAGGCACAATTGCGATCATTTCACAGATGGGTTTGTAAATGCAGGGAAATAGAACCATCATTGTTTTCTTTCTGGTGTATTGACAGCTTTGATCTGAAGTTATTTCCTAGACCATTTCTCTTTCGTGCTCCTCAATGGTAACTTTTGTTTGCTTTGGGTAATACCATATATTAACTATAAAGTGATTTCATAAATTCAGCCAACTTAATTGAAGCCCTATTCTCCTCCTAGAGATGTGCTCCACTATTTCCCCATCACTTTCCAACTGTCAGAGGACAAAAATAAGCCTGCTCGTGGTTCACAAGCTCCTCCTAAACTTCCCAAACTACATGCAAAAAAATAGTTGCTAAAAGGCAATCCTCATTAAAAATTAGTGGTTAGATTAATGAGTGGTTTTAAAAATCCCGATTGAGATGTTAGAACCAGAACCCCTAGCAAGCAGTCGTCTGTTTATATATGGGAGTTCAATCAGATGGGCTTATCTCGCGATTACTCTCGGGATGGCATGAAAACCATACCATGATGGTTTGGTTTAATGATAAGTAAAGATAATAAGAGTTGACAAGCAGTGACTGTTTCCAAGAGTTTGTACATGTTTCTGAGTTTTCTTAGTAAATCTGTTTGACGTTAACTTTAGAATTTCTACAAGAAGTGTTTAAAATTGCACCCCTCTTGAACTTACATTTGCATAGAAGTGTTGAAAGAATGGCATGTGCTTTTGAGTTTGACACAGGGACAGACTTTAGACAGAATCTGCTTGTACACTGTGAAATCTGTGTATCTGGCCACGGGCAGCTCTGTCCTGCTTTCTCAGAACATTGATTATTACCGCAGTAATTCTGTCCTGATGTGACTGCCAGTTGTGTTTATCATACCACATAAGGATGACATAAAAAATCCCATTGTCCAATGATACAGAGGCTTTAAAGAAGAAAAGAAGGCAGGTCAGATTGAAAGCAAGCTTTTTGGACACTGTCTCTAAACACCAACGTATAAAAAAATGGAGCAAACTAAATAAAAATGGACACCTTATATGGTAAGTTCCGCCAAACCAACCACTTATGTAAATGAAACAGATCTCTAAGAAAAGCCTGAACATTTCCCCCTATATATTTACAAGAGAAAAAATAGAATAAAAAGTAAGTAAATAAATAAAAAAGAATGTCAAAGGCCAGGAGAACCAGATGTTGGTACCTGAACAAACAACATATGTGCTGACCTGAAGTACCTGGGAAAGATACTTGTGGGAGACTGGGATGCTTGAAAGACACAGCGACCCAAGTATTTTTTTTTTATAACTATTTGCTTAACTCTTAAAGATGGAGGGACATTTGAGTGTTGACAATTATTACAGCAACTCGGAGGCCATCAGTTATGCTTGTTCAAGGAGGTGAAATTGAACTCCCCACTATCAAAGTGGTAGACAAAAAAGTAGAAAACTGTAATCCTCCAGCCACGCTCTAGCAGCAGACGGGGCCTCGCACAGATATGCCCACTGGAAAGCACACGGCACATGGGCCCGTGGTTCGCAGATAAAAGCACGTAAGAGTAAAAGTGATCCGTGCCCACTGCGTATGTCTTTCGGAGACAGGACAGACAGGATAAGAAGCAGGAAGAAGCAGGCAGAAGCTTCAAGAATCACCAGTCATAGCTATGAGTGCTCTAGCTCACCTTTGCAGGATGCGATAACCAAGAGAGAGAAGAGGTCTCATCTGACGGGGGACAGAGGACCTCTGGGAATCCCAGCTGTG
Source organism: Physeter macrocephalus (assembly GCF_002837175.3). NCBI lineage: Eukaryota > Metazoa > Chordata > Mammalia > Artiodactyla > Physeteridae > Physeter > Physeter macrocephalus. The sequence goes on along the minus strand of NC_041232.1, from coordinate 21,292,749 downwards.
TGGGGCTTGGAGAACGTCCCGGACAACGCCTGTTGAAATGATGGCTCTTTAGTCCACGCTGTGAGGCTCCAGGGAAAGAGACAAGCCGGCCACCAGCTGCACGCCCAGGTCCACGATAGTGATACAGTGGTGTCCCTATGAGGTGGATATTCCTATCAACTCCATTCTGCAGACGAGGAGACTGAGGCTCAGAGAGATGATGCATCTTAGCCGAAGACGCAGAGTTAGGTTTACACAGCGGCAGTCTGGTCCCCGCACCCATGATCTTAAACTCTATTCTAGACTATCTTTCTAGAAGATAAGAGAACCTACCAGGCAGAGAGGTGGGAGGATATTCCAGGAAGGGCAACGACACGTGAAAGGACTCTGGAAAAGAGAGAAATCGTGGTCCATCTGGGGACCCAAAGATAGTCAGCCTGGCTGAAGAGGCAGAGAGGGGGCCGCGACGCCAGGTTCCATCAGTTGCCAGCTGAGTGACCTTGGGTAAGCCAATGCCGGCTCAGCTTTAGTGTCCTCGTGTGTAAACGGAGATAACAGATAATCAGGGCATTTACTGCCCAACCTCATTGTGTTTACGCAAAGTGCTTAGCAGAGCACTTGGCTTCTGGCCAGCCCAGCATCCATGCCAGCTGTCACCATGGTTACTGTTATTTGGGGTGGGGGGGTAGTGGAAATGGGGATGGAGAGGTTTGCACAGGCCCGTCTGTTTTGACTCTAGTGTACTAGAAATGAAAAGCCACTGCAGGATGTTAAGCAAGGGAATGGCATTATCAGGTTTATAACAGGGAGAGTTTACTCTGGAGAAAGTCAGAAAGAGATTCGGGGGCAGGCTGAACCTCAGGAAAGGGGACCAGCTTGGAGAGACGTTTAGTGATCCTGCCGTTCCTACCACGTGCCAGATCTAAAGGGCTGAACGGCGGCAGTGAATGATAACACAGGGTCTCCCTCGAGTCTTAGACCAGTGGGCCTGTGACCAGGTTTGGACCCTGCATCTGAACGACATGACTCCTGGCAAGCAGTCAGAGGCTCCAGTGCTGAGGTCTGTGGCCACGTGCTTGGAATCATCCAGGCAAACTTTTTTCTGCAGAAGGCCTAGGAGTAAATGCACTAGCCTTCATGAGCCGCGTGGACTCAGACACAGCTATTCAACTCTGCTGTGGCAGCACAAAGGAGCGTGTCTGCTCCAGCAGAAGTTTATTTCCAAAATTTTATTTACAAAACCAGGCAGAGAAGACAAGATGGATTCAAGTGATGTTTAGGAGGTGGAACAACAGAATTTGCAGACCAACTGCATATGGTGACTTGAGTTAGGTCCTCAACTAGCTAATGTCCACATGAAGAGAAATAAGACATATCCTAGATTACCGTCCAATTCATAGACCTTCCTAAAGACGAAGTAATGCAGAGTTTCTCAAACTAGCAATCACAAACCATTCGTGGGTTGTGAACTTGACTGAACTATGAAAAAGATAACATAGAATAGCATGTTATAGTTCAATAGTAATAAAATCATATTTGATATTAAAGTTAAATCATTTTATTTTAGTCTAATTAGTAAGTGGAATTATTTTCTATAAGATTTTTTTAAAATTGTGTCTGTGTGTTTTGTGTGATATACGAAATTTTTTTAACATCTTTATTGGAATATAATTGATTTACAATGGCGTGTTAGTTTCTGCTGTATAACAAAGTGAATCAGCTATACATATACATATATCCCCATATCCCCTCCCTCTCGCGTCTCCCACCCTCCCTATCCCACCCCTCTAGATGGTCACAAAGCACCGAGCTGATCTCCCTGTACTATGCGGCTGCTTCCCACTAGCTATCTGTTTTACATTTGGTAGTGTATATAAGTCCATGCCACTCTCTCACTTCGTCACAGCTTACCCTTCCCCCTCCCGGAGTCCTCAAGTCCATTCTCTACGTCTGCGTCTTTATTCCTGTCCTACCCCTAGGTTCTTCAGAACCATTTTTTTTGTTTGTTTATATGCCACATATATGTGTTAGCATACGGTATTTGTTTTTCTCTTTCTGCTTACTTCACTCTGTATTTCGTTCTAGGCCATGGCCAGGAAAGTTGTTGAAAAAATACTATATAATAGAAATACTGTAAAGCGAAAAGAGCACAGAGCTACGAAATGGAAAGACTAGGTAGGTTTTCATCCAATTTCTGCCATTTTTTAGATTTGCAGAAAGATTTAACATCTCTGGAACTCGAATGTCTTATTGGTAAAATAAAGCTTTCTTTTTCTCTTTTTTTACATCTACTCATTGTTCTAGGCACTGTTAATCCAAGGATGGACGAGCTAGGCCCCACCCTCAGGAAGCGAGCATCCTGCCGGGGGAGATACATACATCAACGAATACATGAAGGAGGGTGACAGTAATGTGCTGAGTGGTGGTTACGGGGGTGGGTGCTGCTTCAAAGAGGAAGCTCAGGAAGGCCTGGCTGCAAAAGGCACGGCGACGTGAGAGTCCCGGTGAGGGGAGTCGGGCAGTGAGAACAGCCCGGGGAGAAGTGATGGTGAGGCTCGGAGGTGAGCGAGTCCCTGACCTAAAGCAAAGTCATCCGATTAACCATGGCTTGGATAAACCTGAACACGGGTTTTTAGTCCAAATCTCAAACTCTGCATCGTTACGCTGCTTCAGCATGGATGTGTTCCTCAAAATTGCCTTTCCTTATGTAAGCTGCTGGGTGGTTTCAAATAAATGACCACGAGCCGACCTTTAATGTGGCCCACGTATTAGAGGTCACATTTTACCAGCCGCCAGACTCAGCTGACACCTTGATGTACTGCAACCTCGGTTCTCGGATTTCTCCTCCTCAAACGAGTGATTTCCTGATTGGAGAGGCATAAACACACCCCAGTTCATAGTTGCCGTTGCTTTCCTGCTGCGCAGAGGAGTCTCTACTCAATCTCTGCCTGTACCACTGTCTACAGATAATACCAATATGAAACACGCCTTTGCCTTATGCTGGTTTGGGCTGGATTTCCTTGAGTTGCAATCAGAGTCTTTACTTCAGATGAGTTTTCCTAAACTCTGTTAGGCTGGACGCGAATGGAGCCTCTTGGGGAAACCGAGTGTTCCCAGGCATAGTTTAAACATGAAATAAGTCTCAAGGTGTGAGTGTATCATCTTCAGAGAGCGGCTGCGTGCCCCGCGACTGCTCCCCCGTGACTATCCTGAGTAAAAGACAACTTCAGAAAAGGCTGAAGGAAACACCAGAGATAGCTTCCATAACCAAGGCCAGAGGCAAATCTGTGGGCAGAGAAAATTAGAACAAGAAATAGGAGGGGAGACAAAAGCCCACAGAGAATCAGGAGCTCACGAATAAGCCTCTGCTCTCCCTGGAAAGGTCTGTTACCAAGAGACAGGACAATTTGATGCGAAACAGCTTGACTTCACATCCCGTCTTTACACAGCTCAACTGAGCGTTTGGGGCAGAATATTTCAGCTACCTGCTCCAGACCCCCATCTGTAAAATGGGGTTAATAGAATATTAACTGCCTGAGGTTATCGTGACACCTTCAGTAGGTTAACACAAATAGAGGACGTAGAAAGACCCACATGGTCAGCCCTTGGGAACACCTTGGCCTTTATCATAACTGCCCTTACTTCCTTGCCCCGGTCACACGCCACCTGCGAGAGGCAGCAGAATCATCCAGTACCGAGGCAGGTAGCCCGTCACTCACAGCCTCAGGAATGGCCTGATCGGAAAGCACGACCCTTCTCTCTTTCCTTTTATAACCTGAGCAGTTGCCAAGCTGAGGGATGAGCCGGTCGCACATTAGCAGCAAACTTCGTCTTCTCAGAGACAGCACCGTCCAAATAAGGAACGCGCAGACGTTATTCAGCACAAAGCGCTCCTCGTTTAATTCGCTCCATCGCTGCCCGACGGGCGAGCAGATCCTGCGCTCCATCCCCGTTTGGCTTCCTGCCTTGAAAATCAGCTATCGCTCGCGAGGCGGGCATCTCCTCTCGTTATGACCCCGTGCTGGGGACTTGGCTGCCTCAAAACATTTGATTTCTTGAGCGGATAACGATTTCCAAAGCTAAGTAAAAGAAAACACTCACATTGGATGGTGTTGGGGGAAAATCTTCTTTTCTTTTATTCCTAACGTGTTTACGATGCATCGCTCTTTCATAGGCTCTCTGGCACATTGGTTGGGGAACTGCTGCTATAAAAGCGAACTGCAGTGGCTTTAAATTGTTTTATGGCAAAATGAGAATTGAAACCACACTACCCCATCTGAGTCACCACCCCCTCCCGCCCCAGCTTCGAGCTCCAAATGCCCTGCAGTGAAAGGGAGGTTGTAGCCAAGGTGACCAGTTCTCTGGGTGAAGGTGATGCACGAGTACAACAGTCTGAGTGGGACAGCCTGGGAAAGCGGCCTGAATCCTGTGTTCTACCCACACCTTATTCCTCCATCGCCCGACTCTGCAGCCTTTCTGGGCTCTGCTGTTCTAGGGACCAGGGCTCCCAGCAGGTGGACTCTCCCATTTGCTAACCAGGGACATATATACGTATGTTGATATATATAACTGTGCCCCGCCTTCCACTGCCAATGCAACCAGGTCTACACTGGTCACTTTCCTGCTTTGGGGCACAACATTCCCCTTCTGCAAAGTGGGGCTGTGACTCTGGACATCCATCCCGTATGCCCTCCAGATGTGCAGCATTTAGCAGTCACAGAGGAGAGGAAGGGCACATACCCTGGGTTTTAGCCCAAGCGCATCCCCTGCTTCGTCCTAAGAACTGCGCTGGGGTCCCGGGAATGCAAATGCAGCAGAAGTGCAGGGTGGACGAGATGTGGTCACCCAGCAAGAGGCCAAGTTTGGAAGAAGGATTCTTGAGTGCGCCCATCAGGACTCTATCCCTGCCGCTGGAAAAGGCAAGACAACAGAAATCGACAGCAAAAACGTCCTCTCTCAACAGCCATACGCACGACAAAAACGAAGTGATTCTTTTCTAGGTAAGTCCTGCTCGACCCGCTTCTCCACTCACTGGGAGGTTTGGATCCTAGAGAAGGATGACATTTCATAGGATGCTGGGCCTGCGGGAAGGCGTCTTCATCCTGAGACGCCAATCTCCCACCTCAAGCACAGAGTCCATCTTCCCCGCCGCCCCACACAGAGCCCCATAGAGTCCTCCAGCCAGTGGCTGCAACTCCATGAAGGGGATGCTTGGAGGTTTGTAGCATCCACCACGGGCTGGCAGTCTGGAGGACACTTCTGTGTCTCCCGACAGCGTTCTCTTACCTGCTCCATCCCCTCCCCCAACAAAACCAACACACACTCATATGCATGTGTGTGTATATTCCCAACTGAGGCAATCATCTCTGCACTGGGCGCTTTCCTGATCACATTTGTTCTTTTAATATTTTGAACCTTAAAAAACTTTTTAAAACTTTCTACAAATTAAAAAAAAAAAGATGTTTGGGTTTTCTATATCTCTTTGCTGCATCTTTATTTCCAGCTCATTCTTTTTTTCCCCAGATAAAACCATCTTTTACTGATAACGCACTGCAACGGACAGGGAATGTACAGACAGCTGCAGTGTTTCACTCGGCTTGGGTGTCCTCTCTGTGGCCATGTCTACTTCCCCCGGCTCCACATCCTTTCTGACTCACATTCTCCCAGTCTGGTCACCCTAATTCCTTTGGACAAACTCTTCAGCACCTCCTCAAATGCAAGGATGGGCAGAGCCCTCAGCAAGTTCACTCCCCGAGTTAAAGGTGTATTGGAAAATAAGTCACTATTTTCTGACACTGGCAAGGACATTATTAATGGTATATTTCTTTTCTAGAAGGTATAGACATGATGCATGTAGGCTTTGAGTGAAGGAACCGTGATTTATTCATTGGTTTATCCCTATGGGGGCATCCCACTGTGGTTTGCTCTTAGAAACAGCTAAAATATTTATTTCTGAATAAGTCAGTGAATAGTATAAAACAAAAAGGAAAATAAAAACAAAGACTGTGCGGCTCAGAGCCCAAGAAGGACAATCACACGAGAAAGGGCACAGTAGGGAATCATAAAAATATTACTCATTTCTTTTCTAACTGCTGGGAAGGAGAATGTTTGCCATAAGAGCATCATTCTGCGGTTGAGTAGGGAAACGTTTTCTCCATGTGAAGATCACCTCGGGGACAAATTGTGGAGGATCCAGTGATTTCCAAATCTTATCATGACCAGGGAGAATTTTCTGAGAAATCTCTCATTTCCAGGGCCCCAGCTCATACCAACTAAATTAGACTCTCTAAGGGATGAGGTCATGGAATTTCCATTAAAACAAAAAAGCCTTTTCAGGTGGTTGCAACGCAGAAACCCTGGTCTAGTCGGTGGGACATAAGATGCGAAGACAGAAGACCTGTTTGGATGCTTGCTTCCGTGACTAACTAGCTGTGTGACCATGGCAAGATACTGCACCTCTCTGAAACTATTCCTTTTCTATCCCTTGTAAAGGAAAAGATAACAATGACCATCCCTTGCCTATCTCGTGCCTGTCTTTAGGATCAAATAAGTCAACGTGTGAAGTCTTTTTATGAACTGCAGAGACGTGTAGAAGAAGGTCACTGCTGTGATTATGACTTGGGGTGGGGAGGTGGGTAATCCTTTATACTCAAAACTAAGAGTTAGCTCAGTCCTTCTTTATCTGGGGCCAGGGACCCATCTTTGTGCTCTAGGAAGGAGGGGACCCGAGAAAGTGAAAGGAGAAGAAAACCAATATGCAAGGGGTGGCTCCATTTAGGCAAGCATTTGTTTAATTGTTTAATTTCAATCAGCCCCTTTAATTGCATGGCTCTTGCCAGTAAACGGTCATTTCCGGTTCAATCCAGACCAACGCATTCCGTTGGCATTTCTGCATCCCCTCTGCAGCCCCATCTCCATCTGTTCCTTCAACTCTGTCACTTTCATCTACCTCCTTGACTTCTAGCTGAAGAGGTTCGACTGACTCTAGGCTCTTTCCTTCTGGAAAGTTCCCCGTAATGTACCCTCGCACCCCGAAGGGCAGCGTTTCTGCTGTGCCCACCTGCCCCGGCCCCTCCTTAGGCAGCCGGGAATCACCCGGGGATCACAACGCATGCTCTGGCGGCGGGAAGGGGGGCGGCCTGGGGTGTCCGGCGGAGCCCCCCAAGCCCCACCAGGGCGCCCGTCCCCCAACCCACCACCTGGTCCTCTGGCTTCTAGTTGTTCATCAGCTGACTGCTCTCCCTTGTCCTTGAAGAATACTTGAATGTCAGGGGGCCTCGTGAACTAGGGGGGCTTCAAGCCCACTCCGTTACAATGGACATTTTGGGCTCAAAAGACCAAAATTGAGCTCATGAGAGTTGGAGATCTCAAAGGCAAGTAACAAATCAAGGTCCAAGAGCGTGGAGTGAGGGCTAAGACGCGGCCCCAGCAAAAGGGCGCAGGTGCAGAGACCGGAGGCCAGAGGATGCAGGATGGCGGGGCGGGACCCGTGACGATATCACTTAGCAGCTGTGCAGCCTCAGTTACACCTGTGAAAGTGGGTACTGATGCCTAGCTTTACAAAGCTCTCGGAACTCAGGGGAGTTTGGAAAGGGTGACTTCCTAAATAAATATCAGGCCACGCCCTGCTTGGAGCGGTGAAAGCAGAACAAGCTTGATTGACACAAGGGGATTAACAAACCGAGAGCCAGGTCTGGGGCATCCCACGCTGCGGCACCAGGCGCTGTAACAAGGGAACCAGTCACTATCTATAGCCGTGGAAAGATCTTCAGGTTAGATAGCTAGATATTGAAGATAGCTCCCTGTGCTATACAGTAGGTGCTTCTTCATCTATTTTACATACAGTAGTGTGTATATGTTATTCCCGAACTCTTAATTTATCCCTCCCCTGTCCCATTTCCTCTTTGCCAGGATATATTATGAAGCGAAAGAAAGTACAGAAACGTGTACAGGATGCTACATCTTGTATAAGAACCAGGGGCTGGGGATATAAGGATAAGTACATCCCTATTTGCTTTTATTTGCATAATAAAACAAAGAGACCATATATGAATTAATAGATGTGTTTCCTTTCAGATGGGAGACCATAGGGTGGGGATAAATGGGATAAAAATAATATTTCTCAACGCATATATTCTTATTTTGAGTCAAAAATTTTAAATTGAGCCTCAAAAAAATCAAGAACCATATTTTCGTAAATCCTTCCCCTGTTCAGGCTATAGATCACATTTGTCTCCCCCATAGATCACATTCTGAAACATTGCAGTGTCAGGGCACAGAGAAAATATACCTGCCTAGACTCTTCAGGATCAAACCAAATTAAGATGATTCTCTTCTACTGCAGGTGGATTGTACTCATCTAATACCATTTGTGAAAGGTTTCTCTTCAAGGAAAAAAATCTGCTCAGTTCAAGTAACAAAAATATTTTCTGAGCTGTGTTAGTAATATGCTTCTGAGGCCAGGTTGCTGAGTATCTCCAAGTGCTGTGAAGACAGATCATCCTGTAATTTGCGTTTTCTCTTTTCTTCCCCAGACCCTGAAGTGTTTTTTTGCCTGTAACACACATTGACACACCTTACCTCAGGGGAAACAGCTGTTTTTTCTTTTGGCTGCACAAGTTTGCTTTTGGCATCCTATCCCTTCAGAAAACAATTATGGCTTAAAGACACTCCCGCGATCTGAGACAGGCAAAAAAATAAGTTAAATAAATGAGGCAGTGATAAGAACTAGTGAAAAAATGTCAACCAAGGGTATAAAATCTATTTTGAATAATAGGTCATGCTTTTCATTTTAGGTTCTCACCAAACCTAATTAAACTGCACAATCAGCATGTATTCTTGAGAACCAAATATGACCCCAATTCTATGTTAAAACAATGTATGATCACATGTATTACATATACAAACAAATATGCATGTATATGCCTCTAACATCTACTTGAATATGTAGTCTTTGATATATGACTTCTATGTGTCAGATAAATACAGATACATTGTAAGCTAACAAAAGTAGCTGGAAATCTGTTCAAAATGAAATTCTGTGCACAGAATTTCCATGAGCACACATGCACAGGTATTTAATGATAGTAGTCTCAGGCATTTGTCTGCACCAGGAGGTGTCAATGTGTTGGGTTCACGGATGTATCTTGCCCAACAGTTTGTTTTGTTTATACTGAGCAGTTCAAAAGTATTTGAGAGAATATTTTTAAATTGGCATCTTTCACTTAAAAATTCAAAATGTTAGACTCTCTTGAAAAAGTAGAATAATTGGAAACTAAATCAGCAACCCCACCTGGCACCACTTGGCTGGAACAGATAACTGTCTGTTTTAACATGAGGGCCCTGGGGTCCTGATGGGGCTTCACCACTGAGCTGTCGTTTATCATCATGTTAGTTCTGTGTCCACACTTCCCTCAAGTGTGGGGATGTCACAGGTAACCACACAGGGACGTGTTTTAGAAGAAAAACTGTAGAGTTGACATAGTGCTTTATAAAGTGAATAATAGGTCTCTATTTGATGCAAAAATAAAGCAAAGCAAATTGATCCTTTTCATCCAATGTGCTATCCCCACCCCAACTCCTATAGGCTTCAGGCTTTGTGATCTTTGCTCAATACTTGTTCACCTGGACCTGGGACAGGGGACCAGGCACCGAGGAAGGGTAACATCTAGCCCTTCTCCTATAGGCGTTTATGACAAAGATGTGAGGAAGAATCGGAGAATAAGATAGACAGTAAATTAGTGGGATTACAGTTCAGGTACTCGAATCTATGGCCATCAAAATTGGCTGGGGTTTCTTGAGATTTTAAAAAGATCCAATTTCTATGACTACTAACCCTTGAACAACTTGGGGGTTAAGGGCACTGACCCTCTGTACAGTCAAAAATCAATGTGTAACTTGTAGTCAGCCCTCCTTAGACACAGTCCTCTTCCTCTGTATTCGAGGTTCTGCTTCCAAGGATTCAAATCAACCTCAGGCCGTGTAGCACTGTGATATTTACTATTGAAAAGCTCGAGTATAAATGGACCAGGCAGCTCCAACCTGTGCTGTTCAAGGGTCAATTGTATAAAGATAAACGACACCATTGAAGAAATTTCTCCCAAACAAAATAGTTCACATTAAGACAGGAAGAGCCTTCTTAAACTGATTATAGCACAGCTCTGGAGAGTAGCAGTTATTAAAGCAGGAGACTCTAGAATTCCTTGAGTGTTTTCATCACAAAAAAAGGAATACAATGATAATAAAGAGGGTGGGAGGAGACGCTTGGAGGCGATGGACATGCTTATGGCATAGATTGTGGTGATAGTTTCAGGGATGGATACTTAACTGCAAACTCATCTGGCTGTGTATGCATTAAATACGTACAGCATTTTGTATGTTAATGAATAGAGTGGGATTTTTTTAAAAAATCAATTACTTGAAGATTCAGCGTCTCCTAAAGCTATTATCAGAGTAAAGAGGATATGGTACATGTATACAATGGAATATTACTCAGCCATAAAAAAGAGTGAAATAATGCCATTTGCAGCAACATGGATGGACCTAGAGGTGATCATACTAAGTGAAGTAAGTCAGACAGAGAAAGACAAATACCATATGATATCAGTTATAAGTGGAATCTAAAACCTGACACAAATGAACTTATCTATGATACAGAAACAGACTCACAGACATAGAGAACAGACATGGGATTAGCAGATGCAAACTATTACATGGATAGTATATAATACTATCCATATATCCATCTTGACGGATAAACCACAAGGTCCTACCGTAAAGCACAGGGAACTATAATCAATATCCTGTGATAAACCATCATGGAAAATAATATGAAAAAGAATGTGTATATATATACATATATATATAAAACTGAATCACTTTGCTGTACAGTAGAAATTAACACAACATTGTAAATCAACTATATTTCAATAAAATAATAAAAATTTTTTTAAAAGAATATTATCAGAGGCTATCGGAGAAAGAATTCAATTCCCTCCTAGAAAAAAAAAAAAGAATAAATGCTGTCTGTCAAACACCAAGGCCAATGATGCAGCATAGGAGCGTGGATGTGTATGTTATCCTAGATTTGCAGTTACACAGGTTTCCTAGAAACAACCTACCGTCAAATAAAACCTGGTCGGGTCGTTTAAACACCAAAGGCTGTGATTGGGAGTGAGGCATTCATGAACCTTTCCTGTCCCCACTGAACACCCCTCCTGACTCTCCCATCCCTCCCTTTGATGGCCATTATTTACAAAGAAAGAAGACAAATGACCAACCATGTAAATCATGTGGCGCTGAAAAGGTCATGCTAACAAAGCCTGTAGCTGCCTTTTAGAGTGTGTTTGAAGGATTTAAAACCTCATTACTGTGTCCAGGATTGGAAAGAGGAAATGATAACAGGGGTTTCAATAAGAATTCAAGGCAGAAGAGCTGACTATTTTCTCGTTACGTTAACAGCACATGTTGCTGACACAACGAGGAGCCCAGGTGCCATTGCTTCAGGTACTGTACCGATGTAACCAAGCAGGACCCTAGGGGACCTTCCCCAGACAGACACGTCTCCCATATCCTCTGCTTTCGCTCCTTTCTGAAGTACCTTTATAATAGCATCTCATGCATATTTCCTGAGTTTTTCAGATGCTAAAACCACCACCAAATGGAAGAAATTAACTACTTGATGACCATGAGCTCATAGCGCCCCCCCCGCCCCCCCCCCCCCCCCCGACCTACTGG
>NC_041232.1:21260440-21280705 GCF_002837175.3 Physeter macrocephalus | reverse complement strand
CATAGCGCCCCCCCCCCCCCCCCCCCCCCCCCCCCCGACCTACTGGCACCTAAGGAATGATAGTGTTAAGCCCTGTGACACCGCCCTGTTACCTCACCATCAACCAATCAGAGAATTTTGCATGAGCTGATCACATATCCTGGAAAGCCCCTCCCTCACCTGGCCTTTAAAAATGCTTTCCTGAAACCCTTTGGGGAGTTTGGAGTTTTCTGGGCATGAGCCACCCATTCTCCTTGCTGGGCCCTGCAATAAACCTTTCTCTACCCCAAACTCTGACGTTTCAGTTTGTTTGGCCTCACTGTGCATAGGGCACATGAACTTGCATTTGGTAACAGGGAGACTGAGGACACCCCATTAAGGCACCCCTCTCCCTCTCTGGAGCCTGGGCTGGGAGCAGCTGGGGTGATGACACCTGTTTCAGATGCCAGGACTCAGGGTTCCATCTTACCATCATCTTCTGTCCTCACCTACCAGTGAGACAGGCTTTCTGTTGATGAAATAAAATGTATCACAGGAGCTCTGCCCCTCACCTTCCCCTCCTTTTCAGGTTTCATCATCTATTTCTAGAACTTTCCCCTTCCTAGGAATGCTGCCTACGTTACTTCATTTGAAGGATTTCTCATTCTTATTTGCCCCTATATGTTCCATGTCTGTTTACTTCCCCCCACCCCAAATTCCTGATTCAAGACATGTCTTCCAGCTTTATTGGGGTATAATTGACAAGTGAAAGTGTGTAAGTGTATGGCGTGTAGTGTGATGAGTTGATATATGTATGCATATTGTGAAATGACTGCCACAATCAAGCTATGGGATACACCCATCTTCTCATAGTTAATGTGTGTGTGGTGAGAACACCTACAATCTTAGCAAATTCCAAATGCCCAAGACAGTATTATTAGCATGCTGTAAACTAGATCACCAGAACTTATTCATCTCCTAACTGGAAGTTTGTACCTTTTGACCAGTATCTCAAGGCATTTTCATTCCATCCCATAACTATAGAATCAGAGCCAGCTTTGAAAATCTTTTTTAAAATTAATTTTTATTGGAGTATAGTTGATTTACAATGTTATGTTAGTTTCTGCAATACAACAAAGTGAATCAGTTATACATATACCTATATCCACTCTTTTTAGATTCTTTTCCTGTAGAGGTCTATTACAGAGTATTGAGTAGAGTTCCCGGTGCTGTACAGTAGGTCCTTATTAGTCATCTATTTTATATATAGTAGTGTGTATATATCAATCCCAATCCCCCAATTTATTCCTCCTCCCCCTCTTTCCCCCTTGGTAAGTTTTTTTTTCTACATCTGTGACTCTATTTCTGTCTTGTAAATAGGTTCTTTTGTACCATTTTTTAGATTAAGCTTTGGAAATCTTAAGGCTCATTTTATACAAAGGAAATGAAAGCCTTGTTAGAAGATACCACGTTCAGTGGCATTTATTATTAGAAGGACTGGTTAAAATCTCTACCTGTAAACATTCTTGTTCAACAAAGCTGGAGAAATTAACCTCCCATAACAAAATGTAAGAGTTCCTTAATTTGAAAAGTTCTGATATGGGAAAACCTGAATTTTCATGAGACGAAAAAGAAAGGCAAAACCAAACCAAAACCAAAACCCAAACATCACAATTTTATCTAATGTATCTGCAACAGAATTCATTTACAAACTGCCATTTATCCATAATTTTCTCAGAACCCGTATCCAGGAATATTTCATGAGATACTATTAAGATAAATAAGCAAGAACCAAAAAATAAAAGATAATAACAGGGAATGCCATCAACTGTGGCAAACAGGAGTGAACATACTGCCAAAGGGACAGCCACTGATCAGATGAACTGGATTGCTGCCAGGCGGGAATGCTGACACAGTGTTTCTGAATTTTCAAATTTTTCAAGAAAAACAAGAGATTGATCATCTATTTTTAAAAATTATCAGTAGGTAATTAAATGTTTTTTAAAGCAAACAATGCAAATCTTGAGCCGTATTTGCCTCAACAGTCACTGCATTTTAACCTCTGGCCTAAGGTTACCCTGATTGTGTGATTCTGATTCCACTGGAAAGGCTCTGAGGTGGATATGTTGTTTTTCATCTGTTTCTTTGATTGTTTTAAATATATAAAACTTTGGGGTACAGATATTGGTTGGCCTCTTTTGCATCATGCTCCAATCCTTATTAAAAGCTCTTTCCAGCTCCACAGACTCTGCCAGAAATAGGAAGTAGGTTTCATCTCACTTGCCATTTCAAATCAAGTAGTAGTGGCAGCTGGAGAGAGTTCTGTCTTGAGATGGAGTGGGCTCTAGCAGGAAGCAGGGCTGGGATCGATTAGTTATGTCCACCATGAGCACATGCTAGGTAGTGGTGACATGCAAGTCTTATCTCTACCATCTGGGCTCACAAATAAAATCCAAATTCCAACATATATTTCTAAGCTTTGGAAGACCCTACTTACATTTATAGCATACTACACTGCTGATCCCTACACAACCTCTCCTTCCCCACACACGTGTATAAGAAGAGGTTTCTCACTCACCATGTTCCCACATTCTTCCAAATTTTTGATAATGAGTACCACTTTCTAACATGCAATCTGTTCTTTCTGCTGTTTGCCAGGTATTCAACATTCAGCTCAAATATGGTGAAATTTGTATATCCTTTCTATATGCATATATATATATGTCTCATTTTTTAACTTTTTATTTTATATTGGAGTATAGTTGATTAACAATATTGTGTTAGTTTCAGGTTTACAACAAAGTGATTCAGTTATACATACACATGTATCTATTCGTTTCCAAATACTTTTCCCAATTATGTTGTTACAGAATATTCAGCAGAGTTCCCTGTGCTATACAGAGGGTCCTTGTTGGTTATCCATTTTACATATAGCCGTGTGGACATGTCAATCCCAAACTCCCTAGCTGTCCCTCCCCCAACCCTACCCCTATATATATATATATATATATATATATATAAAGTATATATATATATAAAAAGTATATATATATATATATATACTTTGTATATCTGTCCTAGACATCTGATCTCAATTTCTCTATGCTCCCGCTAAATTTTGTGTCCACGTTTACAGGAAACTTTTTCAAATTGTATTATGCCTCCCATAATACATCGTGAGCCTTTCAAGGGCATAACTTATGTCTTCATTACCTGTGTATACCTAGCATCTAGACAAAACCAGATTCTGTGTTTGTTGAATGAATGAGCAGATGAATGTAGCAGTTACCTTGGATGACACACAAATTTGATTCAATGGCATCTCTTAGGTCAAACTTCCCCAGACTTCGGTTATTCATGTGGTACTTTCACAATTTCTGCTGTACCAGCATTCCAAAAGTGACTTACAATTTTTAAGTGTCACTGAAAAGAACAACAGCATAGCGTGGTGCTTTAAATTTAGAAAGTGAGAAACTCTATTGTGATTTGTGTGATCAGATCTCTCCATCCTTCTGAGGCAGAAAGCAACTTGCCAAAGTTTTATATCCCTGTGCACACCTGACTCTACACCTATAATTCAAGCAATACCATCCATTAGCCATTGTTCTCATGTTATACTTACATTAATTTCCAATACATATTCAAATAGATATGAGTATTAAATAATTTTTTTAAAAGTTTGTCCCTTTATCATTGAAAGCCATGTTATAAACCATCAGGGCACATGCACCATGCTTGAGGAAACAATGATTTAAGTGATTTGTTCTTGAAAGCACACCATTTGACACATCACACGGATGACCCATCAATCACTGTGAAGATGCCATTGACCTGAGGATATCTATTTTATGGATGATTAAACTGAAGCCCCGGGTATACAGCATTTCCTTAGTGAGCGTCATGAAGGTAGCTCAAACAGATGGTGTGACACACAATTCTTATACCCTAAATACCAGCCACTAATGCCCTGTGCAGAGCAGTTTTATTTTAACAAGATTGCAGCCTGCATGATCCCCTTTTATTCCTATACAAATGGAACTAGTTATTGATTCTCCCCTTTATCATAGAGAAGTACAATTTGAAATCAAAGTAGTCATTTTTAATACATGGACACCCATGCCTAATAGCCTCTAGGTATCCTTGCCAGAATAAATCACCAATACTGCCTGCCATAATGAGGCCAGTTGCCCAATTAGATGCCACAGCAGGCAGAGAGGCTGGGCATCTTCAGGGCCCAGAAGAGCCTGCAGAACACACATGATAGAGCTTTCTCAGGCAAATGGGTTCTGGTTCTTTGCCTGGATTTTGTTCACAGAGATTCTGCGCTCCAGTCCGAGCCCCACTCCCTTTATCCAACAAGAGTACAGTTAGTTGTTCCAAAGGGAGATGAAGGAAACTCACGTCACACAAAAATCCCAAATGTGCCGCCAGGTACTAAAATCTCTGCTGCTTTGTTTCTTTTTCTCTCTCCCTTATCTTAATAATAAGTAATCACATTTTAAGATGAGTTCATGTAATCACTGTGGTGATTCCATACTGTATTCAAGAATTTTCCATGCCCTTATACCACTTTTAATATTACTCACTCAATACTTCATAAGAATTTCCTTTAAGCTGACTTTATGTTTAACCAAAGGCTAAAGCACTCATCAGTGACTGTATATAATGAAACAATTACCCAACTATTATTTTTAAAAAGTTGGTCTCAGCATCCTCTAAAATCGTTTCACCTCACTTTTGAGAACACTGAACTACGTCATTTGACTACCAGAGAGTCTTTGGAGCAGTGTGTTAGTTATTAATTTATTGTCCTTCATTGCCAAATTCACCCTTTATCATCTGCATTGCAAAAGTGGACATGGGCCCTTTGAATATTTCTCTATTGCTAGCCCATACAACGTTAAGCTTTGTCTAGAGTGACTGAGAGAAGCATTGCAAGAGGAATGAGTTTTGCTTCTCCATATAAACAGATGCCCTTCTGGACCACCCCTGTGGAAATCTGTGGGGGGCAAAGGAAACTGTGGTAAAGATGAAGTATGTTGTGAGTAGTAGAGTCTTTTGTCTCTGACCCTGGAGTCTCGTGTCTTCTGCTGGCATTCCTGAGACTGTGGAAGAGTAACTGGTATACTGTCAGTAGAGCAGAATCTCAGACTCTTCATGATTCTTGACAGTGGGATGGAGAGAGACTGACCAGGGGCTGTTCACAGAGGTGGGTCTTGCAGGGCCTTGTTGGCCATGGTATACATAAAGGAAAACGTGAACTCGTAATGACCATGTGGTTCCCTTTCTGCTGGGTCTTTAACCTTTCAACCTAATTATCTCATAAATATTTTTTAGTTCCCCATTTAAGTGGTCCAGTGGATTTTTCTTTCCTAAGATAGAAGGACGAAACTTTTCAAGGATTCTTTCTCTTCTCCAATCCACAACCTGCCAAAATTTCATCTGCTTTCAGGGATTTTCTCAAAATTCTCTTCCGATTAAATATGCCAGTGCTTCTCCAGTGGTGACAAAATACACCAAAGTCCTTGCCTTGGCTGAAGTGACCATCACAGTTTAGCCCTATATGTCCTTCCAATCTCACCTCCTGATCCATCCCCTATAATCTATGCATCTCTGCCAGGGAGGTATGATTCTATCAAAGCTGGTCCTTCTGGAGGAGGAATTTTTTTTTTTCACTAACTACTAGTTAACTCTCCTATAACCATCAAGACCAAGTTCCACTTTTCCCCAAGTCATCAAAAAAAAGTTCAGTAAACTCTGTTCTATGTTTACTTTTCTTCCCCGTCTAAATTTCCAGAGGAGGTCCAGGTAATTTAGTGTAATGTCTGTATGTGTCGATTTCCCAAATCAAGGGCTAAATTTGGAAACAGCTTAAAGTCTTCATCTTGCTTCTTTGAACCAAAAACCTCAGAAGGGATCTCATCTTTTGTGACTGCACGGCAATTCTTCCACTTCCTTCCAGCCATAAATCACTGTACACAGGAATGGACACATGACCCAAGAAGGACCAACCAGTCACCAGCCCCTCAGTACGCTCACCCCTCTCCCACCACGGCAACCGGCCAAGGGGCTAGGTTGGTAACCCAAGCAGGTGAGAGCTCTTCTTTAGGAGGCTTTGAACTGAAACTGGTAAGAAAAAAAATTTTTTTTGGTTACAAGGTTGTACAAATATGAGCCTAGGTCTGTATTTGGCCTCAATCCCTTCCTTGTGGAAAAGTTTCTCTGGGGAAATGAAGACCAGGCACAAAAACAACAGCAACAAAAAACAACAAAGAAGAAGAACCCAGAAAGTATCTTGACATGGCTCATTTTCTTTTTTTTTTATAGCATTCATTTTTTAATTGAAGTATAGTTGATTTACAATATATTAGTTTCAGGTGTACCACATGGTGATTCAAAATTTTTAGAGATCATACTCCATTTATGGTTATTATAAAGTACTGGTTATATCCTTTGTGCTGTACTATATTGTACCATATTGTAGCTTATTTAGTTTTTATACATCTTTATTGGAGTACAGCTGCTTCACAATGCTGTGTTAGTTTCTGTTGTACAACAGAGTGAATCAACCATTTGCACACATATATCCCCATATCTCCTCCCCCTTAAGCCTCCCTCCCATCCTCCCTATCCCACTCTCTAAGTCCTTGCAAAGCACCGAGCTGATCTCCCTTTGCTATGCGGCTGCTTCCCACGAGCTATCTATTTTACATCTGGGAGTGTATACTCTCACTTTGCCCTATCTTCCCCTTCCCCCCTCCCCGTGTCCTCAAGTCCATTCTCTATGTCTGCGTCTTTATTCCTGCCCTGTCACTAGGTTCATCAGTACCATTTTTTTTTAGATTCCATATATATGTGTTAGCATACGGTATTTGTTTTTCTCTTTCTGACTTACTTCACTCTGTATGACGGACTCTAGGTCCATCCACCTCACAACAAATAACTCAATTTTGTTTCTTTTTATGGTTGAGTAATATTCCATTTTATATATGTACTACATCTTCTTTATCCCTTCATCTGTCGATGGACACTTAGGTTGTATCATTTTCCTGTAACTCTCATTGTGAAGGCCATTTGATCTTCTACTTACTTTGAGAATGGATAAATTCCTCCTTGCCCATTTGTTCTGGGAGGTGAGTTACATTGACCTCCACTTATTACTAGGACACTGGATTAATTCACTTCTACTTCTAATTCTGAAGGTCATGCCCTGCGGCTGAATACTCTGCTCTCCCTGGCGGGGAGAATAAACATTGTCAGGAATAAATGGTGTCACCTCACGGTATCTATACTACAAAGGGGGAATATTTTGCTTCACGTAAATTGGTTTTCATTTGCACATTGCTTACACTGGAGCAAATGTCAAATGCCTTTCTTTCATGCCCTTATTTCGTTCCTATTCTTGTAGTCATTACAGCCCTATCTTTAGAGTTAAATCTTTGAACTACAGGGACCGTTAGAATTGACTTTCTGAAATAACTCTATTAAGGATTAATGTTTTATTCAGCTAAGAAATGTGGGCCTATTGATTTAACTTTAAATATCACATTCTTCGTTTAGAGTGGATGTTTACTTTTCTACAATCTGCAGGGTCTGTGCTGTCTAAGAGGCATCGGTCACTAAAGTTCTATAGATTGGTGTGAATCAGCAATTACTTGATTTTCTAGTGAACCAGTGAACAATGCAGAACACAAATAGATTCCCATTATTTCAAATAAAAGGCATGTCTCCTTTAACAAGGAAACATCTCTGTTTAGTTTTCTGTGTAATTAATTTCCGCAAAACAGTAAAATGCAATTGCTCTATGAAGAGAATAACTCTGTCTTGGGTGTGGTCCAATATATATGTTTGTTCTTCCCCAGTCTTTTTGAGGGAATCAAATTCTCATTCTAGAGCTGTGATTAGTCATAGCACAAATGGGTACCACAATCCAGCCTTCATCGTAAAGCTGTTGTTCAGCTCAACTTGCTGGGTCCCTCCCATCATCTCCACACCTCAAAGAGCACCCCAGAACCCCAGTGAAAATTCTTTGAGCTCCATCAACGCTTTCATGAGTTTTTACTCTTTCATAAGTTTTTTAGAACATATTATGACCAGCATCACACACCCAACAGAACACATATCGTGGAATAAGGTAAACCCAAAATCAAGATCCATTTCCATTAGACATTAAACTTCTCTAAGCCTTCGGCTCCTTGTCCACAAGACAGAGATGATATTACTCATTATAAGGACTCTCTCATGAAACAGCCTACCCAGAGGACATTCTAGAAGCGTCAAGCACCTGGAAGATATTCAACAAATTTGAGTCTCCATTCTCTCCTCTTCTGAATGAAGGAGGGTGAGGAAGAGCGATACAAAAAGGCGGAAAGTAGGACTTTTTCAACACATAATTGTTAATAAGGAAATTGACACATTTTCATTTGGATTTAATGTATTATATGGACCTAGTACTTTACTACAGACAATAAAAAAAGTGTTGGTCATGGCCCCTGCTCTCTGATCACAGGATAACGGTATGACGACAATGTACAACTGTAATGGTCTTTTTCTTGCAATTACATGATAGCACACATTTTGTATGGGGAGATGAAGTCTCCTCGAAGTTCTGGAGATGGTTAGGGGCCGTAGGAATGGACCAGATACTACCACTACTTTTTGGCAGAAGAGTAGACTGAAGCCAGAAATGCTAAATGTCTTGCTGATGGCGGACAGCATCCAGGTGGCAAAGGAGGTGAAGCATCATCTCCTGACACCCTGATCTCTTGCCTTCTCCACCATCCGTTTATAAACACATCCAAATGAAAACAATGTGGAACCATAATGATGAGGAGGAACAAATGTTAATGGCTTACCACATGTCAGACCCTGTAATAGGTCTTTTTAATATACTTTTGCGATGCTTCATTTTATGTGTTGACTGGACTGGGCTAAGGGGTGCCCAGAGAGCTGGTAAACATTCTTTCTTGGTGTGTTTGTGTGGGTGTTTCTGGATGAGATTAACATTTTAACTGGTGAACTGAATAAAGACCTCCTTCACCAACAGGGGTGGGCGTCACCCGATCTGTTGAGGGCCTGAATCGGACCAAAAGGCAGAGGAAGGGTGAATTTTCTCTCTCTGCTTGAGCTGGGACATCTATCTCCCTTTGCCCTCAGACGTCAGCACTCCCGGTTTGTGGGCGTTCAGACTGGACAGGACCTTACACCACTGGCTCTCCTAATCCTCAGGCCTTTGGGTTTGGACTGGAATTACACCACCAGCTTTCCTGGGACTCCAGCTTGCAGACGCAAGATCATGGGGCTTCTTAGCCTCCATAATCGCGTAAGTCAATATCTCATAAAAAAATCTCTTTCTATATAACTACCGAACATGTATCTTATTGGCTCTGTTTCTCTGGAGAACCCTAACACAATTGCTTATTTTATCCATCTTGTTTATACTGTCCAGCGTTTCTGGTACAGACCCGATATGCTAGACCACAGTTCCTTCTGTCCCCGTTGTAGCTATGGAGAAAGGAAGGGTAACTGTAGCTGGCAAATCTGCAGTTTTTCTTAACATTATTATCACCATCCCACAGGGCTGTCAATAAGGAGTACGGGACACGCACAGTCCCCCAAAGTGGGTTTTCAGAGACAGAGGAAACTTGGAAAATGGATGACTAGTGTGTTTTTGCACAACTGTACTCAAAAAAAAGTTAAGACAGTAGCCCAAATATTCATCGAATGATGCACTCAAAGGATGTTGGGTAGTATTTGATTTATTTGTTACACTGAGTTTGGTAACATATTTACTGGAGAATTGTAAGATAGAAACCCTTAGTTAATAGGAATCGCTTTTGGCAGGAAAGACCATAAAAAGTTGTCTTTATTGGGCAGTGCTTGGGGTCACTGCTTTAATTTGGAAAAAAAAAAAAATCATGCGGGGCTTGGAAAATTTGCTTCTAGAAGAGACCAATGACATAAAGACACTTTACTAGCCGACCTGTTTATTTTTCTGGGAGAGGTGAATCCTTATGAAGGTTAACCTGATCCTACAGGGAAGAAGGGAAGTTAAAAATAAAGAAGCACATTGGAATCTGTGTGAGTTTCTTGTCCATGTAGCTTAGCCCGTGTGTGGCAATGCGACTTCATTGGTAAATGAAATCTAAACAGCAGTTTAGAAGATGTGATTAGAAAAGAATGAATAAAGGATGTGAACAGAAATGAACATTTGCTGCTAGCCCCACTTGACAATAAAACTGAAAGAGAGAATTTCTTCCCTGTTTAATGGATGAGTTGTGTAAATCTGAATTCTCCCCTTGCTTTATAATCTCATGGGGTTCTCAGCTCAGCCATGATTTCTGTTTCCCCGAGCTCCTAAAGCCAGGAATTCCTTTCGAGCACCCATATTATCCAAGTGAGATACATCAGTAAAAAGCCATTCAGTCACTAAATTCCCTGCAGATTTGGGAAGCAATAAGATTTAATCAAGAGAATTCTCTCTCATCTCTGCCTCTATTGGTGCAAATACTTTTTGACTAGAAAAGAATTTCAGGTTCTTCTCTGTGGTATTTCTTTTTGTGTTCCTTAATTCCTAGTATAAGCCAGTATATATTCATTTATTTGCAATGGTTTAGGGAAAAAAGAACACATTTTCATCTCTGACAGACAATAACTTTCAACTCTCACATCTTACTTAAAACAAGTCATTTTGTGGAAAATCCAAGAGCAAGAAAATAAAAGAAATAGAAGTGTCCTCGAAATAAGCAACATCACTCTTCACCTTGGGCTGTGTTTTGTGGAAAACTGGAGTGCTCTCTTCACGTGACGGGTAAGATCACACACTCTGGAATTCAAACCCCTACTCTGCCCCTGGCCATTTGGGTTACCTGTGATAAATGACATGACTTTTCTGTGCATCAGTTTTCCCATCTATAAAATGGGACTCATAACAGTATTACCCCCATGGTGTTGTGGTGAGGATTAAGCGAGTTAAAACATAGGAAGCAGTGAGAATAGTGCCTGGTACACTGGCATACAGTTAGTGCCCAATCAGTGCAAACCATCACGGATATTG
Organism: Physeter macrocephalus; assembly: GCF_002837175.3. Taxonomy (NCBI): domain Eukaryota; kingdom Metazoa; phylum Chordata; class Mammalia; order Artiodactyla; family Physeteridae; genus Physeter; species Physeter macrocephalus. The sequence continues at coordinate 21,269,691 of NC_041232.1, read as the reverse complement.
TTATATACAGAGGTGGTCTCTGCAGCTCACTGTGTACAGCAGATCACATGATATTCCTCAGAGGGTGATGACAGAGCCAAGATTAGAACTGAGGTCAACTTACCTCCAAATCTTTGTCTTTTCCCCATAATTAGGGGTATAGTTTTCTGGGATAAATATGCTTCCTTAATGGATCACACCGAACCTCTTAGGATCAAGGACCTCATCTGTACCTGGACCTCGTGTTGATCCCAATGTCTTGGATTTTGAGTTGATGCTGTGAAAGGGTGAGCTTTTCAGGAGATCTTGGGAGGTGAGTATTTTGCACAGAGGAGGAATAGGAATAATCTATGGGCAGAGGGTAGACTGTGGTTCTTTTTAAATATGTTCACAAATTCTTCAACTCTCCTCCCCTCTAATAGGTGGAGACTAATTCCCCTGGCATTGAGCGTGGGCTGAGTTAATGACCCACTTGTCATGAATGCAACATGTGAGAAGGGACAGTCTGTGTCTCTGAAATTAGGACATGAAAATCACTGCGAATCCCTCCTTCCCTTCTCTCTTAAATCCCTCACGTTGGGGAAATCCAGCTGCCGTGTCATGAGAACAGTTAAGCGGCTCCATGAAGAGGCCACGGGGTAAGGAACAGAGGCTCCTGATAACACCCAGCGTGAACCTGACAGCTCCGTGAGGGACCCATTCCGGAAGGGGATTCTCCAGCCCCAGACAAGACTCGAGTTGACTGCAGCCCCCACCACATCTTAACTGCGAGCCCACTGGAGACCCCAGGCCAGAGGTATGCAGTGGAGCCACTCCCAGATTCCTGACCCACAGAAGGTTTGTTTAAATACACACTTATTTTTCTAAGTTGCTAAGTTGTGGGTGACTTGTGATGCAGCAATATATAACGAACACAATTCGACACTCAGCAAGTATTTAGTGGCTAAAGTGCTTCTCCAAGAGTTTGCGGATGTCTCTGAAGACTTGCCACGGTGCCTGCCACGCGGCAGACTTTCTATCAACCCTCTTGACTGCATTCTTCCTAAAAGAATGCAGGTAATATTCATAGGGAGTCTTCATGGGAAACTTAATGAATAATGGTCATTCTTTGCCTGTCCGGTCCGTATGCTCTCATTTGTTGTTTTCTCAATTTTACCCTGAGGATGAAGAGTTTGAACTCTCACTCCTGGCTCCACATTTGGATACACGACTTAAATATTCACAGTATGTCCAGGGTGCTACTCGTTCAGGGATGAACACAAGAACCAAGTCTGTTCAACAAGGGATTCTTGGGAGTTCAGAATTTTGGAGGACGAGCCACCCATTCTCCTTGCTCGCCCTGCAATAAACCTTTCACTGCTCCCCCAAAAAAAGGGGTGGGGGGAATTCTTGGTGAAATGTCTGGGAATAAAATCTTTCCATCTGCTAGATTTGAAATTAGAAAGATATAAACCCTGAAACTGTTGGGGGCCACCCCACAGTAAGAGCCTGACTGGGTCTGAACACAACACAGAGGAGATCCGCATTGAGAAATGGAAAGAAACAAAGTCCTAAGAAAGCCAACTTTGCAATATACCATAATGGCCCTTTTCAGGTGCATGATCCAACTAATTGCCTTACTTGGCTTAACAAATTCTGACTTGAGTTTTCATAATTTGTAACCAAAGAAGTCCAATGAATGTAGGGATGTGTGTGAGACCTCCCAGATCCTGCTGTCCACCACATCTGCCCATGCTCTCCTAAACCTTCAGTGATGCCTTTGACTCCATTATTGCAGTTCCAAGTGTCGCCTCTAGAGGCTCCCATTCAGAAACCATGCACCTGCCATCTTCCCCTCTCTGTAAACCCAACCCTTCCGGAAACCTTGGTCAGCGAGCTCTTTCTAGATGCTGTGCCTTAATCCAGGCAATGCAGATGCTATTTCAAAGCCAGAGTTTTTTTGTTTTGTTTTGTTTTCTATTTAGGAGCCAGCTTGTTACAAGTTTCTAAGCAAGGAGCAGGACAATTTTAATTTTCCAATATGACAGCCCATCCATCAGAAGACACTGCCTTAAGCCAGATTCACAAAGTGCTTCCCTGGGGCAGGGGAGACTTAAACATATTAACGTCTTTTTATTAGGTCATTAGCAGCTCACTATTGTCTAGTCCAGCTGAAACCAGAACCCTGGACACAATGATTGCAGAGATAAGTTGGTGGGCACAATTTCTGTGCCAGCATGGATTTATTTCCATTTCTTTTTCAAGAATGAAAATAGCTAAGCACCTGCTAATGATGTGGGACAGGCTTCTGGGGTCCTGGAAGCCACAATTTATGGACAAACACTGTAATTACCAGCCCATAAAAGCATAATAAACCCATCATTTTGTCAGAAAGAGAAACATGAAAAGATGACCACGCTGGAAATATATTTTTCATACTTCCTGTGAAGACCTTCAAAGAAACTTGGCAATGAGAAGAAAACATGCTTTTCAGGTGAAGTGGTTGAAAACAGCAGTGTGTATAAAATTCAGAAAAGCTCATTACCCACCAACCAACCCTTCAGATGGAGAAGCACTTGGACTAGTACTTGACTACAGCTCATAAGACACCCCCTCGCCATGTTGTTCACAGCCTCAAAGGCTGACAAAGCGATAATGCACAGGGGTTAAGAGGTCAGGCTCAGAGTTGGCTCATAGGTGGGAACCCTGTCTCCACCACCCACCAGCTGGGTGACCTTGGGGAAGTTATTTACCCTCTTACTGCCCTGTTTCCTCATCCGTAAATTTTTTTAAATGTGTTTATTTTTTATACAATTTTTAAAGGTTACACTCCAATGACAGTTATTACAGAATATTGACCGTATGCCCTGTGTCGTACCATAGATCCTTGTAGTCTGTCTTACACCCAATAGTTTGCACCCCTACTCGCCCACCCGAATGTAAATAGTAATTACCTCTCTTAAAGTCTTGTCTGAGGCATAAATAAGTCGATACTGATAACGTGCTTATAACAGTGTTTGGCCAATAATAAAACTGAGCTACTGATATCCATTATCCACATTGTAAGCTACTAAGGGCAGAAGCCAGCGGATTCCACTTTTGTAGCTCTCTAAATTTTATGGGCATTACCCTGCACACAGATGTTCAGTGAATATTTGTGGAATATACGCATTCCATGAGAACCAAAGGAAACTGAGATAACTACTTAGATCTAAGTCTGCACCCAGTGAAAACCCATGGGACTAGACAGGTGCCATATTCCTTTTCTTACCTCCAGTGAAAACCCATGGGACTAGACAGGTGCCATATTCCTTTTCTTACCTCCAGTGAAAACCCATGGGACTAGACAGGTGCCATATTCCTTCGCTTACCTCCATTGAAAAGGAATTCACAGGAGTTGTTCCAGAAAACACACAGCACGCAAGCCACTCATTCCGTCATCGGGTCCTTCCTCGCCTCCTCCTTCTCTGTCTTCCAACTATTTTCACTGAATCCCTACAGTGTTTCAGGCGCGCTGCTAAGCCATGGAGAGTCCACCACTGAATGTAACACAGTCCAAGAGTCCATGAAGCTTCCAATCAAGCGGATGTCACAACGTACGATATACATACAAATACCCACATATTGAAGGTCAAACATTGTGAGGTCCTTTTACAAACACAATCTTACTTTATTCTCCCCCAATGGCATTAAATGTGCACATGACACCCACGGGTAACATGTGACAATTCCATTATATACGCTGAGAATAACAGAAAGTGAGAAAAACAGAAAACCTCCGTGTGATTCTTCCTACACCCCCTTTTAAACCAGACTTTGACCTAGAAGGCCCTAAGGAGTACGCAACGGCCAAATGCAAGGACAGAAAAGAAAATTCGTTCTTTGGTTTTGAGTTTCAAGGTGCTCAAGTGCTCGTATTTTAAGTTTAACTGAAGGAATTCTGAAGGTTCTTTATGGTTAATGGTAGTTTAGGCCGTAAGCACTCTGATTTAGAACTAACCGCTGGATAAGGTACAAACCACTAGACCTTTAACATCTCCACGTTACACGTGAGAAATTAAGATCTCAGGAGTTAACATCACTTGCCAAAAGGTTAAATAGCTAGAAAGTGATGAAGTCACATTCGAACCAATGTCTAAAAACTTTAGCCATCATAAGACACTGCTTCTGAAACGTCTATTTCTTTATAATGAGCTAAAGTTGGTTTCCTTTGAGTTTCTACTTTAGAGGCCCAGAAAGAAAGAATAATTCTCCTCCATCATCTACACAATGGCCCTTTCAATGCTTAAAAAAAGCTCCCATGCCTCCCCCATCACTCACCCCTGGGCCCTTTTGCTTTCCCCTCACTCAGCTGAGCACTTGTACTTCCTCAGATTGTTTCTTCTGTAATCTGATTTCAAGGACCCTCAGCGCCCTGGACACTCTGCACGAGCACATTGCAATTTCCCAGTGTGACTTGTATAACCTGGAATGAAACAGAATTCTAGGACACAGTGGCGGAGTGAGAGCTATTCATTATTTGCCTTTTTTTGGTTTTGTTTTGCGGTATGCGGGCCTCTCACTGCTGTGGCCTCTCCAGTTGCGGAGCACAGGTTCCGGACGTGCAGGCTCAGCGGCCATGGCTCAAGGGTCCAGCCGCTCCGTGGCATGTGGGATCTTCCCGGACCGGGGCGCGAACCCGCGTCCCCCGCATCGGCAGGCGGACTCTCAACCACTGCGCCACCGGGGAAGCCCTGCCCATTTTTTAGAGACTAGTGTGCATTGAGTTTCCATTTTTCCGTGAACTCTACTCTTAGAAAACAAGCAATGCAAGTGGTTAGAGAAATGACGTGTGTCCCCGAGCCTTCATGCGGGAGAGACTAGAGGGCCTGGTGGGGACTGAGGTCAACTGGGCGCTGTGTAACAGGCTCGGTGGCTATTCATTCCCAGGTGACGTCACCAAGAAGGAATGCAAGCCTAACTCAAGCTTCTTGAGAAAAGCAGAAATCGAGTTTTCTGTTTGAAATGGCCCATTTGTATACGTCGTCTATCCAAGTTGTCTCTGGTTCAAGGTGCAGCCTCCTTCAAATGCTTCACCCGTAAGAGTAGGCTGAAACAGGAAGAAAACATCTCCTCCCCAGATCTACTATAGGAAGGCAGCTGAAATTAGGCTTTTATTTCTATCTTAAAGATTGATTTGGCTATGACTGAGCCGAATCTAAACTCCAGTGCTGTATTAACAGCAGGTGGCTCATTTATGGTAACAGAACTCAGAATTGTTCTGATTTTCCTAAAATGAATTAATAGATTGGAACTTAAGAGATTCTTTTAACAACTTAAAGGAGGACCGGTGATACTGAAAATTCAACATTTTTCCCAGATCTTTTAAGGGCAAAAGGAAAACTCCAACCAGTGTGTTCAAAACATTCAGAAATGTTTGGAGTTCAAGCAGACTCCTGCCAATAGCATGACAGAGCCAGGGACGGGATTCTGGCATATTTGGAGACATAGCCAAATAGAACTAGAGGAAAAATTAAGATTTTAACTAGCCAACTAACAAAAAGCAGAAAGTGCTTTATAAGAAGTTTGCCAAACTATGGAATTTTTTAAAAACTTATTCATTTATTTTTGGCTGTGTTGGGTCTTCGCTGCTGCACGCGGGCTTTCTCTAGTTGCAGTGAGCAGGGGGCTACTCCTTGTTGTGGTGTGCAGGCTTCTCATTGCGGTGGCTTCTCTTGTTGCGGAGCACTTTTTTTTTTTTTTTTTTTGCGGTACGTGGGCCTCTCACTGTTGTGGCCTCTCCCGTTGCGGAGCACAGGCTCCGGACGCGCAGGCTCAGCGGCCACGGTTCACGGGCCTAGCCGCTCCGCAGCATGTGGGGTCTTCCCGGACCGGGGCACGAACCCGCATCCCCTGCATCGGCAGGCGGACTCTCAACCACTGCGCCACCAGGGAAGTCCCCAAACGATGGGATTTTTAACGCTGGTAATACTTAACATTATTTTAGGTGACACATAGATGAATTTGTCTTTGGTTTTTTTTTTTTTTTTTTTTACTTTTAACATTTTAATGTGTATTAAGAAATATAACACAAAAAACTCATGTCTTCATGGATTATAGATTTGGAGTGTGGCTAAATATAGGGTTTTTTTTCAAGTCTAAAAGGTGAATTAATTCACCATTTGCAACAGCACGGATGGACTTGGAGGGTATTACGCTTAGTGAAATAAGTTAGACAGAGAAAGACAAATACTGTATGTTATCACTTATATGTAGAATCTAAAAAATAAAACAAACTAGTGAATATAACAAAAAAGAACTCACAGATATAGAGAACAAACTAGTGGTTACCAGTGGGGAGAGGGAAGGGGGTAGTGGCAATCTAGGGGAAGGGGAATAAGCGGTACAAACTACTATGTATAAAATAGATAAGCTACAAGGGTATATCATACAGCACACAGAATATAGCCAATATTTTATAATAACCATAAATGGAGTATAACCTTTAAAAATTGGGCATTACTATGTTGTGCATCCGAAACTTATATCATATTGTACATCAACTATACTTCAATTAAAAAATAGAAGGTGAATTAATTTTCAAAAATAATAGGTACACAAAGGCACACTGTTATGTGCAGTCCAGTTGGCAAAAACTGGGACGGTGGTGTGAGAATGTACTTTAGAAAACATTATCCCCTGAGAGGGTTTTTTCTGCTGATGTGCAAGCTGTCTGTTCCAGGGGGAGGGAAGCAGCGTCGCCAGCTGCAGCCCCCTCCCGACCCCAGCCGAGACCCTGTCATCACTCACGCCTCAGCGTGGCCAGCTTGGCCTCCAGCCCTTTGGAGCCTGGGATGCTCAGATCAAGACCCCGGACAGAAGAAGGCGGTGGGGGGGGGTGTGTGGAGAAAACAAGTAAACCATTAGATCTGTAGATAAACGAGATAAATAGCTACAGACTGACAGAGAGAGAAAGAGAGGCTGGAAGATGCTCAGAGACAGAGACAGAGAGAAAGACAGAGACTTGGCGTAGAAGGAAATAAAGACAAAGGAAGGCAGAGAACACGCGAGTGTATACCTGGATCTAGATCACCTGTGTTTCTCTGACCTGTGCTGCCACCGATTCAGTCTGGCCTTCACACAGCCCGGCTCCAACGCTTAACAATAATTACCCAAGTGCTTACTTTTCATTCCTTCCCTGTACCTGAATCTCTTAGCACCTGAGCAAACTCTGCTTCATCTCAACTGTACCCTATTAATAGCGTTCTTTTGTTGTCGGAAGAAATCTTCTTACCCAGTTTGGGCTAAATTAAAATTTCATAAAACATCAGGTTGTCACAGGACTAACGAGCAAATGACGGCTGTTTAATTAAAATTTAAACTTGATTAGTTGGCTCTACAGAGAGAAACACTCCAAAGGGAAAGCATAAAACTGTGAAAAATCAAGCCTTGAAATAAAGACTTTATTTAAATAAATAGTAGAAACTGTAAATTGGTCGGTGCCACGTGGGTTCCAATGGCTAGTCTTGGGCTGAGATCTCTGTCCCTCACACAGGCCCCATCTCTGTCTGCCTCTTGGCTGTGCTGGGAGCCCCTTCAAGGTAAAGAATGGGTATACATTAATTTTGTAAGTCGGAGCGCAGTAAAGGGCTTGAAAGCGAGAGGGAGCTTCAGAACAAAACATGAAATGTCACAGCAACCTCCCATTTCTCACAGGTTCGACTGTCTGAGATTGAGGTACTAAGTGGGAGTAACTTGGCGGAAGGACAAACCCTGCTGTCTCCTCCTTTAAACCGGGACCTGCCACGGTGAGCCAAGACCCGACATCTAAGATGCATCTTAGAAGATCATGAATAATGAAAAATCATTTGCAGAATAAACTACTGCAGAAAAGCAAAGCAGAGCAAAGAAGACAAAACAAAACAATGTCCTTTAGGGAAAATTTGAGAGAGAACTCTGATCCCTCTCAATCCCCCAAAACAATTTAATTTCTTTCTTTTAAACAAGAAAATGGCAAAGACATACAGAGGGCCAGCCAACAGGTACATGAAAACGTGCTCAACATCACTAATCATCAGGGAAATGCAAATCAAAACCACGCTGAGATACCGCCTCACATCTGTCAGAAGGGCTATCATCAGACTGTAACAAATATCAAGTGTTGGCCAGGGTGTGGAGACAAGGGAACCCTCGTGCACTGCTGGTAGGAATGTAGATTGGTGCAGCCACTATGGAAAACAGGACGGAGGTTCCTCAGAAAATTTAACATAGAATTACCAGAGGATACAGCAATTCCACTTCTGGAAATATATCCAAAGGAAACAAACACACTAACTCAAAAAGATATATGTACCTTTATGTACATACCAGCATTATTTATAATAGCCAATATATGGAAACAACCTAAGTGTCCATGGATGGATGAAAGGATAAAGAAGATGTGTGTACACACACACACACACACACACGATGGAATATTACTCAGCTATAAAAATAATAAAATCTTGCCATTTGCGACAACATGGATGGAACTTGAGGGCATTATGAAATAAGTGAAATAAGTCAGACAGATAGACAAATACTGTATCATCTCACTTATATGTAGAACCAAAAAACCTCCAAAACCTCAAGCTCATAGATACAGAGAACAGATTGGTGGTTGCCAGCGATGGGGTGGTCAGGGGTGGGAGAAATGCGTGAAGGGGTTCAAAAGGTAATAAACAAACAAACATAAATAAATAAATGTAAGTGTTAGGCTTTGGGAAATGAAGTGTGTACATTTTCCGCTAACATGGACTCAGGCAATTATCAAATTCAATGGAAAACAGATAAACTATGTCCAACAGAGAAAATCAAAGTACGTGTAAGAAAAGAATGGGTGGGTCAAATGTCACCCTCAAATCTTAAAAGACTGCACATACTTCTGCAATAAACAGACACAAAATTGGATTTTTTGGGACGGGCGAATATTTGAATGGGATAAGGAGTTTACATGATGTAGAATAACCAGGCCACTTACACTTTTTAATAAAGCTGTAAAAAAAGAAAGAAAATAATAACAGGGTTCTTTGAAAATTATACTCTCAATAAATTATATATAATTCTATGCTATAAATTATATAACTATTTCTTCCTCATTGAACTCACCAAAAGGAAACACGTGAAGTTAGGAGGAGCCGGACAGATCAGAGATACTATGAGAGAATTCTTCTAATGCTTCATTTAAAAATAAAAGTTATTGGGGGCTTCCCTGGTGGCGCAGTGGTTGCGCGTCCGCCTGCCGGTGCAGGGGAACCGGGTTCGGGCCCCGGTCC
>NC_041232.1:21257313-21260295 GCF_002837175.3 Physeter macrocephalus | reverse complement strand
GCCCACGTGCCGCGGAGCGGCTGGGCCCGTGAGCCGTGGCCGCTGGGCCTGCGCGTCCGGAGCCTGTGCTCCGCAACGGGAGAGGCCACAGCAGGGGGAGGCCCGCATACCACAAAAAAAAATAAATAAATAAAAATAAAAGTTATGATGACAATGATGACAAGTATTTTTTCGGTGTGATAAATTATTCACTACCTTTTCCTTCAGATAGAAAAGTAAAGCACTATTAATCGGGCTAGCCAGCTTAACATATAAATCACATGCTTTGCCAAATTATTATAATTCAAAGAAATTCTGATGTGCTTTCCATACATTTACACATAATATTTCAGGACTTAGATACATATTAATGAAATTGCTTGCTGCAGAGCTGTTTTCATTTTCCCACATCACATCAAATCCAACCCTATCATTTCTTAAGTCTTAGAGCAGTGCTGCCCGATAGGACTTTCTGCAATGATGAAAATGTTCAAGAATCTGTTTATCAAATCAGAGTTGTGGCTACTGAACACTTGACATGTGGCTAGAAGGACTGAGAAACAAAATATCAGTGGTATGATACTGTCCTGGATAGTACAGTGGGGGAAAAAAAGCCCACTCTCTCTAATTCTTTAACAAAAGAGAAGGAAACCATTTTTTTGTTTGTTCGGTTGCTTGCTTTTCTTATTTCACAAAGGAGTCTTAAAGTGCAGAAGGACGGACGGTCCAATGCATGTGTCTCTTTTTCTTAAATGGGAATCATGGTATTCAGCGATTTACAAAACCCTTAGTAATCTGGAAGGTTTTACTATCGCTTTCAAAGAATTTACCCTGGAATAGGATGCCTGTCTACTTTTATAAGAGAAATGGACCATTAATTTAGCACTGTCCAAGAAGTCATTCTTTCCTCCTCAATACTAATAATCACAGGCTCTTCTCTAAAAGGGGCCACCAGCTGGGATGCAGGGGTCAACAGGAATTGAAGGTTTTAAATACCTTTGTTTTGGGGTGTGTACCAGCTGTGCTAGCCTCTGCTAGAGATGGAAATGAGAAGAAATATTAATTAAACGGGGGCAAGGTACCAAAAGCAGTTTGGCAATTTCTGTCAGGTGTGTAGCTCATGGACGGGAACTCTTGTAAATTCCATTTGAAGGGGGGACCTCAGGCCAGCAATTTTAGTTACTTTATTTGAGTTGATCCTGCTACTGGACAGAACAAAAAAAATCCATGCTCTCACTTGATACTTCAATTTATTTATTTATTTATTTATTTAGGCTGTGCCGGGTCTTAGCTGTGGCATGCAGGATCTTCACTGCAGCATGCAGGCTTCTTAGTTGTGACATGCATGTGAGATCTAGTTCCCCGACCAGGGATCCCGTGCTTTGGGAGCACGGAGTCTTACCCACTGGACCACCAAGGAAGTCCCGATACTTCAATTTAAAGACTTGTGTCAGACATTGGGAGGCAGTGGATGCGTGACTGAAGGAAAGAGGCAAAATTACCAAACCTAGTGATTAGAGTGTGTAATGCATGCTCACCTTGTGTTCAAACTGCTGACATTCACACAAAATCTGTCTTCAAAAAACAAACAAACATAAACCCTATCCTTAGAAAGAAGAACAAAGTTGAAGAATTCACACTTCCTGACTTCAAAATATATTACAAAACTATAGTAATCCAATCAGCATGGTGCTGGCATAAGGACAGACACACGGAACAATGGAACAGGATAGAGTGCCCAGAAATAAACCCATGCATCAGTCAACTAATCTTTGACAGGGGTTGAGAACACACAACAGGGAAAGGATAGTCTCTACAACAAATGGTGTTGGGAAAATGATATCCACATGCAAAAGAAGGAAATGGGACCCCCATCTTCCACTATACACAAAAATCAATTCAAAATGAAATAAACACCTAAACATAAGACCTGAAACTCCTTGAAGAAAATATAGGGGACAAGGATGACCTCGGATAGATGGAGGCCAGGAGGTCCCCATGCTCATTTCCTTCACAAAAACAATAAAAATGGTAGGTAACCATAACCAACAAAAAATAGCTCTGGGAAAGCTCTGGGCTACAACAAAGAAGCAGTAGAAATGCTGCAGAATTCAAAACCCAGAATGGCTGTGTAGAAAAGCCAAGGAAGCATTTTACCTGTGTCACCCCAACCCTAGCCCAGAGCCACTCAATGCCAAGAGGGATCACCTTGGAGGGATTTCACCCACAGGGGAAAGAGGGAAGGGGAACCCTACCAGTCTCAGCACCAGGGACATTTGTCGCTTTTGCTACCTAGGACCCACCAAGGCCCCAGTCCTCATCAACGCTGAGCCCAGATGACAGAGCAGGTGAGTCCCTGCCTCTGAATCTTCTCTCTGGGGCTGGAGCTGGGGCTGTGCTGGGACCTGCCCACAGAGCCCCAGAGGCTGCTGTGCCCCCCTCCCCAGGATTGGGATGCCATGGCACACTGCCACCTGTGGGACCTGAGCTGTCACTGCTCTGTGCCCCCCTCCATCACCGCCCCTGGAGCCCAAGTCTGATCTGCCCCTCAGGGGACCAGCTGCTTCTTCTCTGCACCATTTTGGTACAAAAATGAATAAAAAATAAATATCAGAAACAATGAAACCCTGTAAATGTGTATGTGTGTGTGTGTATACACATATATATGCAGATGTCTGCATATATTTCTCTTTTTTTTGAACTTTATTTTATTTATTTTTTATACTGCAGGTTCTTATTAGTTATCTATTTAATACATATTCATGTATATATGTCAATCCCAATCTCCCAGTTCATCCCACCACCACCCCACGACCACTTTCCCCCGCTGGTGTCATCCCCTTTGTCCCCTTGGTCTCTACATCTGTGTCTCTATTTCTGCCCTGCAAACCAGTTCATCTGTACCATTTTTCTAGGTTCCACATATATGCGTTAATATACGATATTTGTTTTTCTCTTTCTGACTTGCCTCACTCTGTATGACAGTCTCTAGATCCATCCACG
>NC_041232.1:21255759-21256349 GCF_002837175.3 Physeter macrocephalus | reverse complement strand
TTTCTAACTTGTTCCATTGATCTATGTTTCTGTTTCTGTGCCAGTACTATATTGTCTTGATTACTGTTGCTTTGTAGTATAGTCTGAAGTCAGGGAGTCTGATTCCTCCAACTCTGTTTTTTTCCCTCAAGATTGCTTTCAGAGTCTTTTGGGTCTCCATACAAATTTTAAGATTTTTTGTTCTAGTTCTGTAAAAACTGCCATTGGTAATTTGATAAGGATTGCATTGAATCTGTAGATTTGGGTAGTATAGTCATTTTCACAATATTGATTCTTCCAATCCAAGAACATGGTATATCTCCCCACCTGTTTGTGTCATCTTTGATTTCTTTCATCAGTGTCTTATAGTTTTCTGAGTACAGGTCTTTTACCTCCTTAGGTAGGTTTATTCCTAGGTATTTTATTCTTTTTGCTGCAATGGTGAATGGGATTGTTTCCTTAATTTCTCCTTCTGATCTTTCGTTGTTAGTGTATAGAAATGCAAGAGATTTCCATGCATTAATTTCGTATCCTGCAACTTCACCAAATTCATTGATTAGCTCTAGTAGTTTCCTGGTAGCATCTTTAGGATTCTCTATGAATAGTATCAT
>NC_041232.1:21249819-21250266 GCF_002837175.3 Physeter macrocephalus | reverse complement strand
TGATCTTAGAGGAAATGCCTTCAGTTTTTCACCATTGAGAATGATGTTTGCTGTGGGTTTGTCATATATGGCCTTTATTATGTTGAGGTAGATTCCCTCCATGCCCACTTTCTGGAGATTTTTTTTTATCACAAATGGGTGTTGAATTTTGTCAAAAGTTTTCTGTATCTATTGAGATGACCATATGGCTTTTATTCTTCAATTTGTTAATATGGTGTATCACATTGATTAATTTGCATATATTGAAGAATCCTTGCATCTCTCAGATAAACCCTACTTGATCATGGTATATGATCCTTTTAATGTGTTGTTGGATTCTGTTTGCTAGTATTTTGTTGAGAATTTTTGAATCTATGTTCATCAGTGATATTGGTCTGTAATTTTCTTTTTTTGTAGTATCTTTGTCTGGTTTTGGTGTCAGGGTGATGGTGGCCTCCTAGAATGAGT
>NC_041232.1:21247811-21249761 GCF_002837175.3 Physeter macrocephalus | reverse complement strand
TGGGATCTTCCCAGACCGGGGTACGAACCCGTGTCCCCTGCATCGGCAGGCGGACTCTCAACCACTGCGCCACCAGGGAAGCCCTGCTGGAAGATTTTCAATCACAGTTTCAATTTCATTGCTTGTGATTGGTCTGTTCATATTTTCTCTTTCTTCCTGGTTCAGTCTTGGAAAATTATACCTTTCTAAGAATTTGTCCATTTCTTCAAGGTTGTAACCTTGGAAGGTATAGCCTTGGAAGGTTATACCTTTCTAAGAATTTGTCCATTTCTTCCATTTTATTGGCATACAGTTGCTTGTAGTAGTCTCTTATGATGCTTTGTATTTCTGCGGTGTCTGTTGTAATTTCTTCTTTTTCATTCTAATTTTATTGATTTCTGCTCTTATCTTTATGATTTCTTTCCTTCTACTAACGTTGGGTTTTGTTTGTTCTTCTTTCTCTAGTTCCTTTAGGTATAAGGTTAGATTGTTTATTTGAGATTTTTATTGTTTCTTAGGTAGACTTGTATTGCTATAAACTTCCCTCTTAGAACTGCTTTTGCTGCATCCCATAGGTTTTGGATCGTCGTGTTTTCGCTGTAATTTTTCTCTAGGTATTTTTTTTATTTCCTCTTTGATTTCTTCAGTGATCTCTTGGTTATTTAACAACATATTGTTTAGCCTCCATGAGTGTGTGTTTTTTACATTTTTTTCCCCTGTAATTGATTTCTAATCTCATAGCGTTGTGGTCGGAAATGATGCCTGATATGATTTCAACTTTCTTAAATTTACCGAGGCTTGATTTGTGACCCAAGATGTGATCTATTCTGGAGAATGTTCCGTGTGCACTGGAGAAGAAAGTGTATTCTGCTGCTTTTGGATGGAATTTCCTGTAAATATCAATTAACTCTACCTGGTCTATTGTGTCATTGTAAGCTTGTGTTTCCTTATTCATTTTCTGTCTGGATGATCTGTCCATTGGTGTAAGTGAGGTGTTAACATCCCCCACTATTTTTGTGTTACTGTCAAGTTCCTCTTTTATAGCTGTCAGCATTTGCCTTATGTATTGAGGTGTTCCTATGTTGGGTGCATATATGTTTATAATTGTTATATTTTCTTCTTGGATTGATCCCTTGATCATTAGGTAGTGTCCTTCCTTTTCTGCTGAGAAATCAGCTGTTAACCTTATGGGAGTTCCCTTGTATGTTATTTGTTGCTTTTTCCTTGTTGCTTTTAATAATTTTACTTTGTCTTTAATTTTTGTCAATTTGATTACTATGCGTCTCGGTGTGTTTCTCCTTGGTTTTATCCTGACTGGGACTCTGTGCTTCCTAGACTTGGGTGGCTATTTCCTTTCCCATGTTAGGGAAGTTTTGACTATTATCTCTTCAAATATTTTCTCGCATCCTTTCTTTCTCTCTTTTCCTTCTGGGACCCCTATAATGTGAATGTTGGTGTGTTTACTGTTGTCCCAGAGGTCTCTTAGGCTGTCTTTATTTCTTTTCATTCTTTTTTCTTTTTTTTTTTTTTTGCGTTACGCGGGCCTCTCACTGTTGTGGCCTCTCCCTTTGCGGAGCACAGGCTCCGGACGCGCAGGCTCAGTGGCCATGGCTCACAGGCCCAGCCGCTCCGCGGCATGTGGGATCTTCCCAAACCGGGTCACGAACCCTCGTCCCCTGCATCGGCAGGCGGATTCTCAACCACTGCGCCACCAGGGAAGCCCCATTCTTTTTTCTTTATTCTGTTCCATGGCAGTGAATTCCACCATTCTGTCTTCCAGGTCCCTTTCCATTCTTCTGCCTCAGTTATTCTGCTATTGATCCCTTCTAGTGTATTTTTCATTTCACTTATTGTATTGTTCATCTCTGTTTGTTTGTTCTTTAATTCTTCTAGGTGTTTGTGCTTTAATTCTTCTAGGTCTTTGTTAAACATTTCTTGCATCTTCTTGATCTTTGCCTCCATTCTTTTTCC
>NC_041232.1:21239822-21247504 GCF_002837175.3 Physeter macrocephalus | reverse complement strand
TCCACTTGTCTGCTGATGGGTGGGGCTGGGTTCCCTCCCTGTTGGTTGTTTGGCCTGATGCGACCCAACACTGGAGCCGACCTGGGCCCCCTGGTGGGGCTAATGGTGGACTCTGGGAGGGCTCATGCCAAGGAGTACTTCCCAGAACTTCTTCTGCCAGTGTCCTTGTCCCCAAGGTGAGCCACAGACCCCCCCAACTCTGCCTCAGCAGGAGACCCTCCAGCAGTAGCAGGTAGGTCTGGTTCAGTCCCCTGTGGGGTCACTGCTCCTCCCCTGGGTCCTGATGCACATAGTACTTTGTGTGTGCCCTCCAAGAGTGGAGTCTCTGTTTCCCACAGTCCTATAGAAGTTCTGCAATCAAATCCCGCCAGTCTTCGATGGCTTATTCTCTAGGAATTCCTCCTCCCGTTGCCGGACCCCCAGGTTGGGAAGCCTGACATAGCGCTCACAACCTTCACTCTAGTGGGTGGACTTCTGTGGTATAAGTCCTCTCCAGTCTGTGAGTCACCCACCCACCAGTTATGGGGTTTGATTTTATTGTGATTGCGCCCCTTCTACCATCTCACTGTGGCTTCTCCTTTGTCTTTGGATGTGGGGTATCTTTTCTGGTGAGTTCCAGTGTCTTCTTATCAATGATTGTTCAGCACTTAGTTGTGATTCCAGTGCTCTCGCAAGAGGGAGTGAGCGCACGTCCTTCTACTCCGCCATCTTGAACTAATCTCTCTGAATACATTTCTATAGACATGAAGAATATTGCAGAAGGATACACATAGGGTGGGATACATTGCGTATGTGGGGAATATAGAAAAACTGGGAGAACAAAAACAACAATAAATGAAAGAAACAAACCATCTGATTCAAGCTCTCTTTTCCCAGGAAAGGAAATTGAGTCCCAGAGACAGGGAGTATTTCACCCAAGGTCACACAGCAAGGTAGACAGGAGTACAGACCTAACAGAAGCGCTGGTGGAAGAGAAAAACACCCTCAGAGCGAATAGGGCGCAGCCTCCCTCAGTCACCAGCCTGGTGTCCTCACACCCTCCGAATTCCTGTGTTAAGCAGTGTGTTCCTTTCCAAGACAAGACCTCTCACCCCCACCCAGCATCTACCACTGTACCTGAGCAGGTGAATGTTTATCTTCTGTGACCCCCGACCCCCCACCCTAGGCCTGGATGGGTCACCTCCGGCCGGGATCAACCCCGTGGGAGGATGCCGGTGCTAAGAGCAGCAGTGCCCCCTGCATGGGTTTCTTCATCAGAGCAGGAAGCCTGGAAAGAAAGCTGCTGAGCCACCGCCTAGATTAGGGCCAGGCCATCCTTGAGGTGGCATCCGGGGAAGGAGCTTTGGGAAGAGGCTGGATTTTCTAAGCAGACACCACCTCAGAGAAGCCGCCACGCCTACGCCCAGCCAGCTTCACTGGCTCTGTATGCCCGCAGCAACACTTCCCTCAGCCCAGGCATCCATGTACCATTCGCAGCTCTGCCATCACTGCGTGGCTACTATTACTCACATCGTACTTTCCTCTCAGTTGCCTTCTTTCTTTATTTTCACTTAAATAAACGTATTCTTAAATAAAGTCTTCCTTCGCATCAATGGAAAATGTCAGTATCACTTGTCATCGATAAAAGAAACTTGCATTTCACGAAAGAAGAACAGGGCTATTAAGTGGAAAGTGGGTCCTGTCGCTTATCCAAGACACTTAAGTAAGCAGCTGTGACTCCTTGAGCTAACAACCAGAAATGACAGGGAGCGGAGTTGACAGTGGTGGCTAAATAATGGAGGCTCACAGACGGTAGCAAAAGCATCACTCTGCTGTGGAGGTCGAAGGTCGGGGAGAGTGTGTGTGTGTGTGTGTGTCAGGGGTGTATTCAGGGGCTCTCTGGACTTTCCATTCAACGTTGCCATGAACCTAAAACTGCTCTAACAGTTAAAATCTGTTAGAGAGAAAGAAGGAACTGCAAGGGCACTTAACTCCTCTTACAGAGTCCTTGACGCAGTTCAAAGCACTGTAGTCTGCGTGGTCCCACTTGGAATGCCACGTGGTACGCTGTCCCGGTGGTGTCAGCACCCATGGAAACCTCAAAGTCCACGGTCACTCAGCATATCTGGTTCCTCAACAGCACTTTGATGGGGGTACAAGCATCCCCATCTGGTAAGCCCACGCTGTATGCCTACGCCATGTGGACGGTCTGATCACGCCCCCTTCTCCCCTTAGCTCACCCCACCCTGAACACCGACACCTTTGCCGTTCTCCCAACACACCAAACATGACCCGCACCTCAGGGCCTTTGCCCTTCCTGCTCCCTCCCCTGGGAAAGGCTCCCCTCCAGATGAAAACATTGCTCACTCCTTCACCTCCTTCAGCTCTCTGCTCAGGTACCACCTTATCCGAGAAGCTTTCCAGGAGCACTTTCGTAAAGTACCACCGTCACCCCCATCACTGTATCCCCCTTCCTGCTTTATTTGTATTTATAATACTTAAAAAGTCTGCCATTGCATATATTTTTTATCTATCTATTGTGTACCTCTTCACACTCTAAGGGTTATTAACCTGAAGACACTTGGGAGTCCAGGGATGGATTTCAGAATCTTGGGTGCAATAAAAATGATAATTTTATGTCCATGGACTTCTACTGTAAATGTAACATTTCCCTCAAATATTCTATTATAAATACAGGCAACAAAACATTGTAGTATTAGCAGTGTCTGTAACTCTGTCACCAGGAGAAATTAAAGATATTTTCATATCATATTACAGTTATAACAGATGTTTCAAAATGTCAGTTATACTCACCACTACTTCAAAATTATAGTAGCTATTAGACCTGCCACTAGAGCTTGTTACTAGTATAGTAACATAGTAATAAAGAAGTGCATATTTTACTATTTCACAGATTTTGATAGCTACATCCTAGTATAACTCATTCCCTTTGTAATGCTATGTGCTTTATTTTATGCATTTAAAAGCATTAATGTGAGATGAGTCTACAGCTTCCATCAGACACCAAAAGGATCTGCAGAACAAAAAGGGAGGGTGGTGGGGAGACGCAAGAGGGAGGAGATATGGGGATACATGTATAACTCTGTCACCAGGAGAAATTAAAGATATTTTCATATCATATTACAGTTATAACAGATGTTTCAAAATGTCAGTTATACTCACCACTACTTCAAAATTATAGTAGCTATTAGACCTGCCACTAGAGCTTGTTACTAGTATAGTAACATAGTAATAAAGAAGTGCATATTTTACTATTTCACAGATTTTGATAGCTACATCCTAGTATAACTCATTCCCTTTGTAATGCTATGTGCTTTATTTTATGCATTTAAAAGCATTAATGTGAGATGAGTCTACAGCTTCCATCAGACACCAAAAGGATCTGCAGAACAAAAAGGGAGGGTGGTGGGGAGACGCAAGAGGGAGGAGATATGGGGATACATGTATATGTATAGCTGATTCACTTTGTTATAAGGCAGAAACTAACACACCACTGTGAAGAATTATATTCCAATAAAGATGTTTATAAAAAAGAAAAGACACTACAGCACTAAGCTATTAGTTCTGTGAGGTCAAGGACCACGTTTGTTTTGCCTACTGCTCTATCCACGGTGCCTAGGACAGCGCTTGGATGTCATAAGGACCCAGAAAGAATTCAATGAATAACGTACTTAATGAATTCTGTCAATGAAGAAACTGATGCTTGAAGGATTTGGATAACTTCACAGGGACACCACAGCTGGGGTGTAGAAGAACCAGGACGCAAATGCCTGCCTGGCTGGTCCCACGGCGCATGCTTTCCCAGCCTGAATTCCGCCTGTCAGGGACCACGGTGGGTCCCCCTTTCATCAAACTAAAGCTTTCACAGAATTGCATGCAGACGGAGCAGCTGTTCTATATGAATAAGCATGTGTGTTTGAAAGCTGCAGTCTGGATGCACCTACGATCAGACCTCCCTACTTTAACCCCTTCCTATCACAGTGGTGGATGACAAAACTAGAGATACACAGGGTCTCCCCAGAGCACAGATTTAGCTAATGCTAGTGTTTGACCCCAGCTTCCCCCATCAGAGCTCCTTCCAGGGAATCGGGATGCAGACAGCATCTTCAGATCATATACCGTGGATTAGGCTCGCTACCCTGTTCTGAATGGAGAGACTTTTCTTTAAGGAAGGCGCGGGCACCTCATTCTCAGTCTTACCGGGTCCCACCCAGCTGTGACAGGCTGTGATCGCTGTGCAGACGGAAGACAGGCTGCCAGCAAACGGGCCAGAATACTAACAGCCACTGTGATCTGGAGCGATCCGCACACGCTAAGCACCGTTCTGGCCCTCTGCCAGCATTAACTTTGCGAATGCTGGTGAAGTCCTCTGAGACGGTAAATCAGACAGGGAGATAAGATACGCTGCTGGGAGAAAAAATCCCTACCACAGAGGTGGCTTGAAACAACAACGGTTTCTTTCTCGCTTACATATGTCTGGATCAGTTTAGCGAAAGGCTGTCTCTCACACAGACACACACACACACACACACACACACACACACACACAAGAGCACGCGTGAGGTCCATAAGTCGGGAACCAGGCTGATGGAACAGCCTCTATCCAGAAAGTTGACCTTCACGTGGAAACAACACTGTGGAGTTTCTGGCAATGGCAAAAACGCATTCTAGCCCAGAAGTGATAATACGGTTGACGTCTGGTCACACTTCATGTGCCCCCACCTGAGAAATATTTGTGAAGAGCACTGATGACTGTCACATGTAGGCTCCGTCATTAGCCCTGTTGGAGGATGGGGAAACTGAGGCTCACAGAGGGGAGGCAGCTCGCCCAGAATCACACACCCGGAAGTGCAGGAGCTGGACTTTGCACCTGGGCAGCCTGGCTCGGGAGACTAGGTGCTCAGCCACTGTACGGCTCTACCTCTCCCTGAATTCCAGGCTTTCCACTCAGGCCAAGGAGCTGGGTTTCCCTGAGCAGAACCTATGTGCGTGGTGGCTAAAGTCGAAAGAACCAATGGACCCAGGTCTCACCTTCCAAGCTCATCACCTTTAGGTTGGGTACTTTATCTCTGAATCAGGCTGTGCACACACAGCTAACAAGACAGCCTGGACAGAACCGAGACAAGGCCATGGTCAGCACACAGCTCACTGCTTGGGTCTTATCACCAAATACAATCTGCATGTTTGGGGAGAGAACAATCTAAAATAGTCAGGCGTAAACACACCAGTTCAGAGGAGCAAAACACCAGCCCTACACTTTGGGGAAATTCTATGTTTTAATAAAACCCATAATAATTTTTCACAAGAACCATTGTTTTCTATGCGTGTTAAAAGTGTTACTTTGTCAAATGCAAACATTTAAACGATACCCCAATTCTAACTCTGTTGCTTCTTAATTTCTTTAAAAATATTCCTGAAAATGTGAAAAAGAAACAAAAAAAAGGAAATAGCCAAAGTGTCTCTACTGTACTCCAAGGCACTGGTGCCCCAGTCACAGCTCCAGACAGGACCCCTCTGTCTGCCCCAGAGGCCCCACCAGCAGCCAGGATGCCCTGCCACACATGCTTCTCTCCCTGGGCTGCTAGTGGC
This sequence comes from Physeter macrocephalus, assembly GCF_002837175.3. NCBI lineage: Eukaryota > Metazoa > Chordata > Mammalia > Artiodactyla > Physeteridae > Physeter > Physeter macrocephalus. Next base: position 21,241,915 of record NC_041232.1, on the reverse strand, counting down.
CTGAGGACTGGACCCTTCAAACCACGCTCAGATGGTTTAGCAAAGCCCGTTTCATTAGGAAGGGTCAGAAATAGAAACTCATTATTTCAAGAAGGGACACAATAGCTTCTCTAGGGAAGCTGTCTTAGAGAAGATTGGGTTTTGCTTCTGAGACATATTACTTTAGGTTCTAATATATAAAAAAGAAACCGTGACCTCAGTTGCTTTCTTAAAACAATTCGTAAGATGACAAAGACAAATGCCACATGTCATTAACTGAAGTTGTGCAGGGTGGGAACTTAGGCTCTCTGTCTCTGCTCCTAAGAGGCTGCGGGGTCTGAAACAAGTCTTCCCTTCTCTTTGGGTGTGTTTTTCACACTAACATAGGAGCAGAATAGCAGCTGTCTGTTAGGGTTGCCTACCCAGGTATTCAAGTCAAAAACCTGGGGGAACCGGGTCCCTGTAAGGAAGGGACAGCCTCCAGCGGGACCTCCCCTGGAACGGAGGGGAGAGCCTGAGAGCCGCCCTCCCGAGGCCACGCCCCCGAGGCCACGCCCCCGAGGCCACGCCCCCTAGGCCACGGCGGGACCTCCCCTGGAACGGAGGGGAGAGCCTGAGAGCGAGAGCCTGAGAGCCGCCCTCCCGAGGCCACGCCCCCGAGGCCACGCCCCCGAGGCCACGCCCTCCCAGCCTGATGCTGGAAACTGACCAGCGGTCCCCACCTGGAACTCTGTCAATGGCCGAAGCTGTCGGTCCTGCAGCACAGAACAATATCTCCCTCTGACCAATCCTGCCTCAACTCCTTCCTTTCACAGATCTCGGCCCCTAATATGTCGCCCCCCAAACTCTTTCTGAGGTCAGTTTGCAGCCGACTCTCACCCAATAACGGATGAGACTCGGTGCGTTAAGACCCCAGCTTCTCACCGGTGGTGGGATAATGCAGAGTTGAGTTGTGCACAGGCTGTCCGAGCGCCCCCGGTGGAAGGCACCTGCATGGTGACCCGCTGGTTCGGACCACAGCCCTTGGCGCTTGGCCCTTTCCCTGTCTCACTCCCATTTCCTCACCAGGCTTGCGGGGATCATCTGCCTCAAAAATCGCTTGCACCTTGGGGTGCTCAAGGTGGCAGAAAGCCATTGTCTTCTGCCACTTAGTAGGGGACAAGCAGCTAGTCTCAAGGTGATACTGCAGTAGGAGGCAGGGGACTGATCCTGAGGGGCCATACAGACTATGGGAAGGAATCTGCGCTGCCTTCTGAGGGTGATGGGGCACAAGACAGCGTGGTAAGGAGGACAGTGTCTGAGAACTGTGGCCAGCGGAACCGCTAACCACTCTCACCTTTAGGGATTATCACATGCCTTTTGCTTATTAAGGGCTCTGAGTAGTTCACCAGTAATGAGACCTGTTTAAGTTCATGTGATAAACAGAATAATGCCCCCGGCCCCAGCGTCCACATCCTAATCCTCAGAACATGTGAACGTGTTCCCCGCCAGGGTATAAGGACTTGGCAGATGTGATTAACTTCGGGACCTTGAGATGGAGAGATTATCCTGGATCGTGTGAACAGGCCCAGCGTCACCACAAGGGTCCTTACAACTGGAAGAGGAAGAAGGAGGGCCAGCGTCAGAGAGACGCCGCTTGAGAAGGACTCGGGTCCACTGCTGTCTTTCAAGATGGAAGGGATAACCAGCCAAGGAACGCAGGCACCTCTAGAGCTGGAAGAGGCAGGAAAAGGGGTTCCCCCAGACCCTCCAGAAGGAGCACCGCCCAGCTGACACCTTGGTTTTAGCCCCGTGAGACCCACGCTGGATGCCTGATGCACAGCACAGTGAGATAATTATTTGCTTTATTTAAGTCACCGAGTTGGTGGTAATTTGTTACAGCAGCAGGAGGAAACGAATATAGTTCCTTTCTTCCGGTGTCCTTCAGCTTTACTGGACCCCAGAATATTCTTTTTAATAAATTTATTCGTTTATTTATTTTTGGCTGTGTTGGGTCTCTGTTGCTGCACGCGGGCTTTCTCTAGTTGCGGCGAGCGGGGGCTACTCTTCGTTGCGGTGCGCGGGCTTCTCATTGCGGTGGCTTCTCTTGTTGTGGGGCATGGGCTCTAGGCGTG
>NC_041232.1:21237044-21239666 GCF_002837175.3 Physeter macrocephalus | reverse complement strand
GTGAGCTTCAGTAGTTGTGGCGTGTGGGCTCAGTAGTTGTGGCTCGCGGGCTCTAGAGCGCAGGCTCAGTAGTTGTGGCACACGGGCTTAGTTGCTCTGCGGCATGTGGGATCTTCCCGGACCAGGGCTCAAACCTGTCTCCCCTGCATGGGCAGGTGGATTCTTAACCACTGTGCCACCAGGGAGGTCCCCCCCAGAACATTTTTAAAAGAACTGAGAAAAAGAGGAATGTCCCAGATGGGACGTGAACAGAATGTTTGAAGAAGGATCCAGTTATCAGTTCTACTTTGAGTAAAAGGATCATCACTTCTTCTCCACCCCTCTCACAAGGGAGAATCACATGTGAAGATGTGGAACCAAGCACTTTGGAAATTATAAATCAATGTAATAATGCAAAGTGGCATTTGTAACTGGCCGCCTATACTGCCTCTACCTGAGATCGACAGCCTCCAGTAAGCTCTGCCCTTGGGATGAACATCACAGGCCAAAACCCAGAAACAGAAATCTCCAGGAGGCTTTAAACAAATGACAAGTTAGAAAACCCCAAGTCAAATGTAAACAGTTGGCCATTTCAGTTACAGAATGATGGTCAAAACAAGTGTCCCTCCAAGGAAGTCAGTTGCTTATTGAGACGTCTGAATTTTCAGGGCAATTTGGAGAGAAAGACATCCTTTGAAGGACACACACCGCACGGTGGCCACTGGCATCAAACTAGAATCTCGCAGCTCCATCTGCTAGGAGGCCAGCCGAGCCCCACATGCACAGACCATGGTGGCTTCATGTGACGCGGACAGCAGGCTTTAGACACAATGTTGGCACAGATGTTTCCAAAATCGGGCCATGCTTCGTTGCGTGGATTTTGAGATGCAGTGGGACTGTAATGGCATTTTTGTTATTAAAAGTTGCAGCAGGGCTTCCTGGTGGCGCAGTGGTTGAGAGTCCGCCTGCCGACGCAGGGGACGCGGGTTCGCGCCCCGGTCCGGGAGGATCCCACGTGCTGCGGAGCGGCTGGGCCCGTGAGCCGTGGCCGCTGAGCCTGCGCGTCCAGAGCCTGTGCTCCGCAACGGGAGAGGCCACAACAGGGAAAGGCCCGCGTACCGCAAAACAAAACAAAACAAAAAAAGTTGCATCAGTAAAAGTTTCCAGTTGGTCCCTGACAAATGTGATGTGTCAACCTGACAAGGCCACTGGGTGCCCAGACTAAACATTAGTTCTGGGCGTGTACGTGAGACGAGACGAGCATTTGAAATGGTGGATTCCCCAGTGTGGGTGGGCAGGTCTCATCCAATCTGCCGAGGCTCTGAATGGAACAAAAGACGGAGCAAGGAAGGAGTGATCCCCTTCCTGCCTGCCTGCTGAAGCTGGGACATCTGTCTTCTCCTGCCCTTGGACTGGAATTTACACCATCGACTCCCTTGGTTCTCATAACTTCTGACTACTGTTGAATTACAGCAGCAGCTTTCCTGGGTGGGCAGCTTGCAGATCATGTGAATTCTCAGCCTCCATAATCATGTGAGCCAATTTCACATAATTTATCTATCTATCTATCTATCTACCTATCTATTTATCTATCTATCTATTACCTATCACCTACCATCCAACATCTTTATCTATCTATTATCTATCTATTATTTATCACCTACCATCCATCTACCATCTCTATCTATTATCTATCACCTGCCATCCATCTAACATCTCGATCTATCTATTACCTACCTATCTATCTATTATCTATCACCTACCATCCATCTAACATCTTTATCTATCTATTATCTATCTATTATTTATCACCTACCATCCATCTACCATCTCTATCTATTATCTATCACCTGCCATCCATCTAACATCTCTATCTATGTATTACCTACCTATCTATCTATTATCTATCACCTGCCATCCATCTACCATCTCTATCTATCGATGTATCATCTATTCTTTAGCACCTACCATCCTTCTAACATCTCTATCTATCGATGTATCATCTATTCTTTATCACCGGAGAGGCCACAACAGGGAAAGGCCCGCGTACCGCAAAACAAAACAAAACAAAAAAAGTTGCATCAGTAAAAGTTTCCAGTTGGTCCCTGACAAATGTGATGTGTCAACCTGACAAGGCCACTGGGTGCCCAGACTAAACATTAGTTCTGGGCGTGTACGTGAGACGAGACGAGCATTTGAAATGGTGGATTCCCCAGTGTGGGTGGGCAGGTCTCATCCAATCTGCCGAGGCTCTGAATGGAACAAAAGACGGAGCAAGGAAGGAGTGATCCCCTTCCTGCCTGCCTGCTGAAGCTGGGACATCTGTCTTCTCCTGCCCTTGGACTGGAATTTACACCATCGACTCCCTTGGTTCTCATAACTTCTGACTACTGTTGAATTACAGCAGCAGCTTTCCTGGGTGGGCAGCTTGCAGATCATGTGAATTCTCAGCCTCCATAATCATGTGAGCCAATTTCACATAATTTATCTATCTATCTATCTATCTACCTATCTATTTATCTATCTATCTATTACCTATCACCTACCATCCAACATCTTTATCTATCTATTATCTATCTATTATTTATCACCTACCATCCATCTACCATCTCTATCTATTATCTATCACCTGCCATCCATCTA
>NC_041232.1:21213488-21232708 GCF_002837175.3 Physeter macrocephalus | reverse complement strand
TATCACCTACCATCCATCTAACATCTTTATCTATCTATTATCTATCTATTATTTATCACCTACCATCCATCTACCATCTCTATCTATTATCTATCACCTGCCATCCATCTAACATCTCTATCTATGTATTACCTACCTATCTATCTATTATCTATCACCTGCCATCCATCTAACATCTCTATCTATGTATTACCTACCTATCTATCTATTCTTTAGCACCTACCATCCATCTACCATCTCTATCTATCGATGTATCATCTATTCTTTAGCACCTACCATCCTTCTAACATCTCTATCTATCGATGTATCATCTATTCTTTATCACCTACCATCCATCTACCATCTCTATCTATCGATGTATCATCTATTCTTTAGCACCTACCATCCATCTACCATCTCTATCTATCGATGTATCATCTATTCTTTAGCACCTACCACCCTTCTACCATCTCTATCTATTCTCTATCTCTACCTCCCTGTCAACAGCCTCATCTGTAACAGGGGGGTACCGTTGGTCCCCACCCCGCGAGGTTGCTGTCGTCCAGAGTAAATATTCCTGTGTGCTTGGCTGGCCTCCTTGTCACTGTGACCAGAGGGCACGTGCCCAGTCAAAAGGAGGCAGAGTCTTCTCAGCCCCAGCTGGTTGCTGACAGGGGGTCGATGAGCTCAGACTCACCAGACCTTGAAATCGCTCAAGTCAGAAATCTCAACCACAAGCGACCTTCCTAACCTCCAACCCTGGAAATGAATGCACGAAATGTAAATATGCTGAGTGGGCCAAATAAAACACACCTGCAGGTCACACCTGCCCCAGAACCTGAAACGCACATCCCCTGCAGTGAGGCAGGCACATGCGCTTAGCGAAAGCCTGGCAACGACACGGCGCCTTCTACAATGTGTCCTGTTCACTGAGCACCAGGGGCTCTGACGTGCCCTCTGAGCCGGGCGGTATCCCCCCCGGAACCGGGTGGGAATGTTGAGGCTCAGGGAGATGGAGAGACTTGCCCAGTGCTCGTAGCCTGTAAGGGGCAAAGCAGGCACTGGAAGCGAGGTTTTCCCGAATCCCAGAAGCATCCTCTGCAGGAGGGGCTGCAAGCCTCTGCTGCTTGTCGTCCAGCCTACCTGCTCTTCAACCTGCCCTGCCGCCCAGAGACAGACAACAGCCGAAGTGACAACCAACCGGGCCAGATGTCTCCATCGGGCCTTAAGCAGCCCCAGGCAGGAGTATCGGCTCCCTCACCTGCCTGCCTCTGCCTTTAGCACAGAGGAACAGCCCGTAATGGAGTGACCGAGCTTTCAGCAGCCTGTGCTGGCAATGTGCCTGCTAAGTATTAAGTAAAAGCTGTTGTTTCCCCTACAGACATCTCTGTTTGGATTTGTATATGTCATGTGCTACATCCATGTTTAATTAAACCCAGCGAGCTGGCTCAGAGCCTACTGAATGACTGTAAGGCGCCATTTCCCATCCTCACCTGCTGTCCTGCTGGAACGTCCCAGCAAGGTGCTGGCTGGGGCAGATCCTACTCACCCAGTCTGATGATGCTGTTAGGGCTGCAAGGGCTTTCTCTCTCTTTCTCTCTGTTCTTCATCCCTTCTTCCTTAATAGAAAGAATCGAAAGTGGCAGAGGTATCACTGGCTTTTGTACTCACTCAATAAACCTCATCACTTGTCACTTATTTTGAGTTCTGGCTTTTCCATGCTCCTTGAAAAAGACAAACACACGCTCTTTGGGCTTCATTTATAAGGGTCAGTGGTCATGAATGGGAATTGCCTGCCAACTGAAAGTGTTATTTCTCCATCTTCAGAGACACTTGGAGAGAGCATGTGAATGAAAAATATTGCCTGCCATATCAGTAAACAAAACACGCTGCAGACATCAAGCCATCACATTACAGCTGCCCCAACGGTGAGCCCTGAGGGAAGTCAGGATAGAAACAGGATGCCCTGGGGAGTTCCCTGGTGGCCTAGTGGTTAGGATTCCAGGCTTTCACTGGCATGGCCCGGCTTCAATCCCTGGTTGGGGAACCGAGATCCCACAAGTCACAAGGCACGGCCCCCCCCCAAAAACAGAAAGAAACAGGATGCCCCTCCAACAAGCCCTCAGCCACTGCAGTCTCCCCTCGACGTGCACCCTGAGGAGACTCGGGATGAGAAAGCACAGGATACGGGCCCCAGAGAGCTGAGGGGCACATCAAAGGAATGAATTCAGTGAGCCCAGACTCCTGCATCTTCCCACACATAGAAAAGCGCTAAATTCCATAACATGACATATCTGATTTTCTTTCATGAACAGTAATCTTTCGATGTTCCGATGACCTGGTCTTTATTGCAAAAACGCCTGCACATCCTGACTTCCCCCTTGCCTCTTCAGAGCTCTCTGAGACACTGTGTCCCGGGCTAAGTCCTCAGTGCTGTCTGCCAAAGAAAACGTGAGTCTCAACTTTCAGGCTGTGCTTTCTTTCTTTTAGTCGACAAGTATTAAAAAGAGACTGGAGCCTTCTCCTTAAAGCAGTGGGCTCAGGGTTGCCATCTGAAACATCTCTGGAGAGACAAGGAGCCTTTCCAAGACTCATTCTTAGCAGGACAATTATTCATCACCAAAGTAGGGTTCAGTCCCAAAGAGGAAAGAACGTTAACAGATTTCTCCTTCTCTCAGCCCCGGCTTCTAATGATTCTCTGATTGTTATTTGCATGGATGTGCTTATGGCTCAGCAGGCCGCAGGCAGAACTGCCCTGTCTCCTTTTTTATAATTTCCCTCCAGGCACATATTACAACACTCCTTTAGGTCTAGAAAACTTCATTAGAGGATTAAAATTAGCTGGCTTTTCAGAGCAATTTTTTTCAAAGAATTTTTTTCTTAAAATTATGTCCCAAGTCCATACTTTTCAGAAGGTGGTAGAATTGGTAGAAAAAGGAAGAAATATCCGCTTTCTCCCCCCAAACCTGGCTTGTGTCCAGAGGGACATGGCCTTCCTTACAGGACTCCACAAAGTCGGTCCTTATCTGACCTAAAGTAAGAGAGTAGCTCACCCCGCCACCCCGCTCCTCGGGTACTACACACTGAGGATCTGCCCAACGATGTTGAGAAATTCCACAAAATGGAAAGATTTTATCGCGTTGTTATTTTGATTATTCTGCAGCAATTCCCCTGATAAGAACTTGCCTTTAGAAGATAATAGCGATGATGAATAAAGAGCATATACTGAGCATTTCCCAGCACTGTCCTAGGCACTGAATTAACTAATGTCATCTCTGCAACCAACATGTGAACCGGGTATCAATACCGATCCCATTTTGCAGATGTGAAAACTAATACACAGGCATTTCGCAGATTCTCCAACGGTAGAAGCCTAGTAAGCGGTAGCCAGTTGTCTGTGCACTGAACCTCTAGGCTAGAAAAGTGGTCCAGGCTCAGCTGGAGTGGCTGAAGGAAGAGTCCGTACAGTGTTGGCCGGATGGGAACTGGAACCACTACTGAGGCCCAAACCAGGCCATCGATGCCCACGCTCCTAGAGAACAGGATCCATGTTGGAGCTCCATGGAAACCTCTTGACACTAAAGAGAAATTAGCCCAGCCCTTTGTGGAAGGAACAATGCAGAGAGCAGCTCATGCAAGCTGGAGGTGCGCAGACGGATCCCGGCCTGTGCAGACACAGACTGATCCAGAGAGTTTCTATAGATTCTCTCATCAAAGGACCGAATTCACTGTCTTCACCGAGTTCTACTTAAAAACCTGAATAAACACCTACACGAGGTCCCTGTATGCAAATTGACCAGAGTGGCCACACAGAACACGGTCTTGGGATGACTGGGGCAGGCTCCCTTCACCTGGGTCCTGCTGACCTCTGGGGCCAGACGCGATCCCCTGTCACGAGGGGCTGTCCTCCGCAGGGTCGGGTGCTTGCGTGGCCTCTACCCAATGAGTGGCCATAGCAATCTCCTCCCCTTCAGGGAGAATGCCAAAGACGGCTGCAGACATCGCTAAGCCTGATCTGGTGGCGGAATCACCCCAGTTGAGAACTACGATACAGGGGTTTATCAGAATGCACGTTCACAGAGGGCTTTACAGCTGGCAGAATCCGCGAGGTCCGGTATCGGGGAGGTCCCGCCTCTACAATCTGTGAACCCATCTTGAAGCCGAGCAGGACCCCGCGGGGCTCCTGGGCACAAAAGCCTTCCCGTGTCCCCCGTTTCTTAATTACAGGAAATAGGCTTCATTCAGCCTCCTTGACCTTCCCTGAGTTCCACAGGGCAGGTTCAAACAATTGCTAATCAGGGGAGGGAGGGGATGCAGGGACAGCGGAGGAGCAGTCAGGAGACAGTAGTGCAGCCTGGGGGCAGGGTCCTGGTTCCCCCTCAAGGGATACAGAGAACAATATCTTGAGCTGTTTTGCAGATACTGAAACTCCCACCGGGTGGGAGAAGTTAACTGCATGCTGCTCCCAAGCATGTAGACCCCAGACTGGTTTGTAATGCACCCAGCTCAGCTCCGGACCCACAACAGAGCACAGATAAATGTTTTCTCCTTCCTAACAATTTCAATTTGTTTTATAATTAATGTAGTCACGATAATACTTCATAATGTTCATTGGCAAATAATAAGTATTTAGATTCATCTGTTCTAGGCCATGAGAAAGGGCTTATAATTAATGGTACTGTTGTGGGAGAAATGTTTGAAGTAATATTAATCTAAACTCTTAAAAATCTGTATTAAACTGAAAAACATTTGGTTTCTTCTTTCTAATGTATTCATCTTTAAATATTTTTCTTTACAAAAGTACTGCAACGACTACATTTGTGTTGTAAAACGCAAGCATTACAGATGAAGTCAGTCGCTCCTGACCTTTCTCCTTCAGTCACTGTCACTTCTGGGTAAGCAGTGTTGTCAGTTTAATGTCTATCCTTTTAGACGTTTCTTTTCTCTTATGCACGGAAGGTTGATGACGCCGACTCCCGACTGCCTCCCCACCAACCAATCAGAAGAAGGTCCACGAGCTGACCACGCCCTCTTTGCACCATTCCTATAAAACTGCTCCCTACCCCCTCGAGGTTGGGACCCACAGTCTTGAGGGCATTAGCCCGCTGTGGCCCCCTTTGCCTGGCAAAGCAATGAAGCTATTCTTGTCTACTTTACCCAAAACCCTGTCTCTGAGATTTAATTCGGTGCTGGGGTGCCGAGGCTGGATTTGGCTTCAATCTCAGCATATCGGGTTCCTCTCATGATCTTCCTACAACCATCCTCAACGTTGGGAGGACGCTGTGGGCAGCCACCCACCAGCGTTGCCTGCAGCAACGCCCTGGGGCCAGCACGTGTTTCCTTGGACCCAGAGACTATTTCACACCCTCCTTTCAGCTGTCCGGTGGCTCCAGTGCCCTGTTTCAATGTCTTGGTCAGTGAGGGTAACAGACCCTCAAGTCTCAGCCAGACCAGGTCCCATCTGTACAGGATTTTAAAGCAATATGGCAGGACCCTGAGACACGTTTACAGATGCTGCAAGGACCCTGCCAACCACTCCCCGGGGACCCCCAAACCCAGTCCTTGCGGTCCCTACACTTAGCATTGTTGTAGCAGCTCTGGAGGCTTCAGAGATGAAAAAAAAAACAAACAAAAATGCAAACAAAAAACCAACCAACCAACCAAACAAACAAAAAGTGCTCTCTAAGAGGACTAGGATCGACAAATAACCACCCCCAAAGGTTGCAAATGTGCTTTTTGTTTGTTTGCTTGCTTGTATGTTTGTTGGACTTTTTATAAATGGCCAGTTGGTTTTTGCTTGTCTTAAAAAAAAATTGGAGGGTCTGGCCATCCTGCACTCCCATCCCCACATGGAAACAATCAGTTGGAACCTGTCTTGGTGCCTCTTTTATTTAAATGGAAAAGTGTTCTCTAGGTCATCTGTCTCTGTTATTCCTTAAAATTTCGCTTACACCCCATCCCATTCACTCATCCACCTTACACGCCTGATTCTCAGGAAATTTTTTTTTTTTTTTTTTTTTTTTTTTTTTTTGGTATGCGGGCCTCCCTCTGTTGTGGCCTCTCCCGTTGCGGGGCACAGGCTCCGGACGCGCAGGCCCAGCGGCCATGGCTCACGGGCCCAGCCGCTCCACGGTATGTGGGATCTTCCCAGACAGGGGCGCGAACCCGGTTCCCCTGCATCGGCAGGCGGACGCGCAACCGCTGCGCCACCAGGGAAGCCCCTCAGGAAATTTTATGTAAGATTCTTGCACTGATGGTGTGTGAAGCCCTGGGCTGAGCACCATGAGAATTTTATGAACATTTGACCACGGTCATGCCCTCGGGAGCCGATGGTACAGGACACCCAGTGAGCACCTTAGAAATCTATAGACCAGTGTTCCTGCTTAGTTGAGTTTCACTGCCCTTTACAGTGTGGGGATTCAGAATGGTGAGTCCTCCCTGGAGATCCTCTCTCTTCTAAGTTAATCACAGTTTCCTCCTACCATAGACTCATCACTACACCGAGCAGGGTCGGTCAGCACACCCTCCCAGAGAGGAATGCTGATGCGGCCATACCTGGAGAGGCCAGAGCTCTGGGACCCTTTCCTCAAAACTTGGCAGGTCAAAGGAATAGAAAGGTGAGAGCCAGCTTGAAATTCAGCACCAAGGACAGCCTTCTCATTCCCTGTCCCAACCCACTACCCAGAAAAAATCTGGCTGTTTTGCATGGCTACATCTGCAACGTAAATATTGAATAGGCTCGTAAGGGAGATTCACAGGCAAACTCTGATGTGGACATAAAATCACAGTGTGGAGGCCCCTTCCATCCTAGGAGATTAGACTGTGTTCTGTCCCATTAGGTTCCCTCTGCCAAAAAGGCAGGTTAGTGTGCTAATTTACTGCTTCCATCTGCAAGCTCTCCTCTCCCCCTTGGAGAGAGAGCAGGACCTTAAAATCATCACTTAGAATGATTCGGTTTATCAGCCAAGGGTGGAAATGTTCCAGAGCCAGAGATGGTTCATGGGAAATTGGGAAGGTTGACAAGTCGGCCTGTAATTCCACAGCAGCTTTTCTAAGCAGATTTCTTAGAAATGGCCCTACTCCTAGTACTATCCATAATAAAAGCTCTAAGAAAATAGGAATAGGATAGGATACCCCACCCAAAGAAATGGAAATGGGCAGTTATGTTACATCTTAATAAACATCAAACTCAACGATGAAAGACTGAGTTGTTTCCCCCCTGAGATCAGAAACAAGGCAAGGATACTTGCTCTCACTACAGTACTTTTATTCAACATTGTTCTGAAGATTTTAGCCACTGCAAAAAAAAAAAAAAGAATTATTCTATTAATTCTAAAATAGAGTAGAATAGAATAACATAACATAATTTTAAAATACAAAATAGCATAAAATAAAATATCATAACATAAGGAAAATCGGTCTGGTGGTCAGCAAGACATGAAATTGTCCCTATTTACAGGTGATAGAAAACCCCAGGGAATCTACAAAATGGTTACTAAATTTTTTTAAAGATTTTTGCAAGGTTATGGATACAAGGTTAAAAAATAATCAGTTGGATTTACTTGCAGCAGCCAACTGGAAAATGAAATTTTTTAAAAGTCATAGCAGATCCAAAATATAAAATACCTAGGAATAAGTCTAACAGGTACATCTGGGACTTGGATGCTACAAAACACTGCTGAGAGAAATTAAAGAAGACCTACATAGGGACTTCCCTTGTGGCACAGTGGTTAAGAATCTTCCTGCCATTGCAGGGGACATGGGTTCGATCCCTGGTCCAGGAAGATCCCACATGCCACAGAGCAACTAAGCCACAACTACTGAGCCTGCACTCTAGGGCCCATGAACCACAACTACTGAGCCCACACACCGCAACTACTGAAACCCGCATGCTCTAGGGGCCACGTGCCACAACTACTGAAGCCCTCGCACCTAGAGCCCATGCTCCGCAACAAGAGAAGCTACTGCAATGAGAAATCCGTGCACCTCAATGAAGAGTAGCCCCCGCTCTCCACAACTAGAGAGAAAGCCTGGGCCCAGCAATGAAGACCCAACGCAGGTAAAAATAAATTTTAAAAAAATGCTAAAAAAAAAAAAAAAGACCTACATATATAGAAATGTATACCATGTTCACTGAGGTGGAAAACTTCAGTATGATTAAGATGTTAATTCTCCCCATGCTGATCTATAAATTCAAAGTAATCCACATACAAATTCCAGCAGGTTGTTGGTAGAAATTCACAAACTGATTCTACAATTCTCATGGAAATTCAAACAACCACAAAACAAAACAACCCAAACCAGAGCAAAGTTGGAGGACTTACTTGATTTCAAGACTTACTCTAAAATTACAATACTCAGGGCAGATACATTTTAAAAAAATAGATATAATCATCAACATCACAGGATAGTAGTCAGAAATAGATCCATCTATGAATGGTCCTGATTTTTGACAAAGGTGCCAAGAGAATTCAATAGAGAAAAGAAAGTTTTTTCAACAGATGGTGATGGATCAACTAGCTATCCATATTAGAAAAAAAACCCTTATTTCATACCACAGATAAAACATAAATGTATCATATAACTAAATACAATCTTGTAAAGGTATAAAATTTCTAGAACAAAATATATGGCATTTTGGGGGCAAATTTGGCTATGGAAATATTTCTTAGATAAAACACTAAATGTATGAATCACAAAAAAATGTATTAGACTTCATAAAAATGTTAAAGTTTTGATCTTTTTAAAATACCATTAAGAAAACAAGGGCTTCCCTGGTGGCACAGTGGTTGAGAATCCACCTGCTAATGCAGGGGACACGGGTTCGAGCCCTGGTCTGGGAGGATCCCACATGCCGCGGAGCAACTAGGCCCGTGAGCCACAACTACTGAGCCTGCGCGTCTGGAGCCTGTGCTCCGCAGCAAGAGAGGCCGCGATAGTGAGAGGCCCGCGCACCGCGATGAAGAGTGGCCCTCGCTTGCCACAACTAGAGACAGCCCTTGAAACGAAGCCCAGAAACGAAGACCCAACACAGCAAAAATAAATAAATTAATTAATAAACTCCTACCCCCAACATCTTCTTTAAAAAAAAAAAAGAGCATAACTCTCTCAATTTTCATAGTGCAAGTATAAACTAAGAGGTACCAAAAAAGCTCACCAAACTCTAGTTGGTAAAGAGATATAGCCACATTAAAACATAAGTTTTTAATTATGTTGCATAATTAGTGTTAGTTGCATAACACTTAGAAAGCACAGAAAAGTTAAAAAGAAGAAATGCATATTCACATTTTTGCCATTCCGAGAAAACCATCATATTTCCTATTGTGAACATTAATAAAGGGAAACGTCACTAAGGTGGAGTCAGAAGACCAGAAAGAGGAGCTCTCATGCACATACCACTAAATGTCAATACAGATCCCAAGAGGAAGAGACAAATTCTGCATCTCCATCAGGAAATGGCACTACTTTACCACCTGCAGCAGGAGGAAGAAAAATTTTCTCTATGCCTGGCAACAGCTCAGCCAATGAGAGACCATCACAACCCATCCGATGAAAAGCCACTATACCTCAATCTCCCAGTTTCCTCCAATGGACTTTTTGTTTAGAACAGCCCCTCCCAACTTCCCCTGTCCCTCTATAAAACAGAGGACTCAATGTCTGCTTCATTCCTTCTCCCAGTTTCATAGGCTCCTTCCCTCCCAGTTCTGTCCTCTTGCCTCTCTGTGTTGGGGTGAATAACACTTCAATCAGCTCCCACACCATGAGGACTGACCCAGCAAATGGGCGGCCGTGTTCTGTAAGTGGAGCCTTCAGGACGCATCACAAGAGAAGGCGCCATTACTAGCAAAAATGGTTTCATCCTCTGTGCCAGAAATTTTATCAGGATAGTCTTCTCCCTGGAACAGGAATAATCTCTCCAAAAGCCTGATGCTGAAGAGCTCTGACTTACTCAGCCCTGCCAGCCCTGCCAGGCCCTCTCCCAGGAACTTAATGTGTGTAACACGTCTGCCAAAACCTAGAAAAATGCTCACGAAAGAGGATTCAGCTGTGAACATGTGCCAAGATGAAAATGTCAGGCATTTTTGGAGACGATGTAGAGAAGAGGAACGCTCACACATTGCTGATGGGAGGGTAAATTGGCATCACCCTTTGGGGGTACAATTTAGAAATATGTAGTAAGGTTGAACCTGCACTTGTCCTGCAGATCAGAAATCCTACTCCTGATTGTATGTGTGTGGCTGTACATATGTGTGTACACATTTAGAAATATGTAGTAAAGTTGAACCTGCACTTGTCCTGCAGATCAGAAATCCTACTCCTGATTGTACGTGTGTGGCTGTACATATGTGTGTACACATACAGATACATGTATATGTATCTATGCGTACATACATATAATGTGTTTGTACACATGCACACATAAAACATAAGAATTTTAAAGAGAAAGCTAATTGCAAATGGATCATCACAGTATAATAGTATAATAGCAACACTATTACCCCCAAACCATAGAGAGTTGGGATGATAGCTTTCTATTTATAAATATAGCATTTTATATATATATATAATATATATGTATATATATGTATGTATGTATATATGTATGTATACATATGTATATATATATATATATATACACACACACACATACATTCCTCAGAATGACCAAGTTTGGAAGAATAGCTACCTCCTGCGAGGGAGATAAGAAAATGCAGTCAGAATTGGTATGTTAAGCCTTCAATTTTATCTGTCGTGTTTTCTTTCTTTTAAAGAAACTACAGGATATTTGACAAAGTATTAGGATTTGACAAACTGAATGACAGGTCCTTGGGTGTTTGTTATGCACTACTCTTTAGTGTTCTGTAAACTGGAAATACTGAATTTAAAAATAGAAAGCTATCATCATCCCAACTCTCTGTGGTTTGGTGGATTGCACTGGTGTTGTTTGAGTCTAAACAACATATTTTTATCAGAAATTCTCCAAGAAAACTCCTATCTGACTCCTAATTCATCTCATAATATTTTACAACCATAGGAATATTATTGGGGGTTCTTTTTCTTTTTCTTCTCCTTTTTATTTTTTTCCATTAAAGAAGCACCTACCTTGCGGATTGGTTTGAGTGACCTTATTTTTGCTGAGCTAACACTTCTCCAGAATCCAAAACAATAAATCCCAATAACGAGCAAACGCCAGGGGCTTCAGTTTTCTCTACCAGATCTACAACTGTTTCTCATACTAATAGCTCGTCCTAACTTCCAGCTCACGTGATTGTGTAGAAATCACCATGACACGTCTGGGGACATCTTAGAAAACTGACCCAATTACACAGTTTTTTCTGTCTCTCGTCGTCTTTGAGGATATCCCCAACCCCTTCTAGAAAATGCAGGCACAGAAAGCATCTCGCGCTGATTCTCTAAATGCATCCTTTAGGAGCTGTTGTTCTCTCCATTCTCCACGTTAATGTCCAGAACGAAAGCTCTTATCATGCATAATAATTTAAATTTCCTTTGTAAGCATATGCTCCTTTTAAGTCTCCTAACATAAAAAATGAAACCCATGCTCATTGGCTTATGAAAGAATGTGACAGATCCTCACAATATCCATAATGGGTGGGTGTGACTTCAGTGGTTCTCCTCATTATCCCCGAGGTGGATGTTATGGGATTTGTCTGAGCCAGGATCTTGGGGATTTGCATTTTGATTGGTTTCACTTAATGATGTTTCAAATAAATAACATATTCTCACATGGTGAGAAGCTCAGAAATTACACACTGAAAAGTTTGCCTCCCGTTCCTGTACCCTAGCTCCTCTACACCCCCCCCCCTTCATGTCAACAGTGTTATTATCAGTTTCTTTATGAATCAGACGGCGACAATCAGCACATCTAAAACAATGGTGTTGACTGTGCTCATCTGTAACACTTGGTCTGGCCCAAAGGTAGAAGGTGCCCTGGCAGCGCTCCACACAGGCCAAGGAAAGCCCTGGCCTGGAAGTCATGTCCATCATTTCCACTACAGCCTCATTGGCCAGAGCAGCCACAGGCCACCTTTGACCACAGGGGAGCCAGCAACTCAATCCTACCATCTGCCCAGAAGTTAAAAGAGCAGGGATGCTTGCTGAACAGCATCATGAACATGAGGACATCAAGCCTTAGAGGAGCCAGAGTTCACACCCTTCTCCGAGGACTCAGAACCTGATCGTAACTCTCCCGTCACTGTTTCATGGATTTCCCTTTTATTGAGAACCCGGCCCCGTCTCAGTCATGGTAGCACATACAGTTAAGGAAGCAGAGTACCCTCAACTTTTCCAAAAATGTCTGCTTCCACATGACGTGATCCTCTGCTCTGTTGAGCAAGGTTGCTCTGCCCTGGCATTAGGGAGAGCCTCACTACCTCTGGTGCCTTCATCACCTACAGGGCAGGCTGGCTTCTCCAGATAAGAACAGCTGTGAACGTGGCCGGAGTACCAACTCCTTTGCATGCTGGTTAGCTAGCTTCTCCACAGGGACCTTGGAGGGTGACCAAAACTCCAGCCACCTGCAGGCTATGCTGGTCACCAGGGGATGAAATAGCAGCTGCATTTGACATCAGTACCAATTTGTTCCCACTCTTCACTTGCCCTGGCATCTCAGCATCAAGACCTTCACACACAAAGGATGACACTGTAGTTTCAAACTCGTTCTTACCGGACAGGGTTTCCCAACCTGGGCACTATGGATCCAATAGACTAGATCATTATTTTTTGTAAGGGGGACTGTCCTGTGCCTTGTAGGATGTTGAACAGTTTTCCTGGCTTCTACCGACTAGATGCCAGTAACATCCCAGTGAGACAACCAATGACGTAGCCACAGATTGTCCACTGTCCTCTTGGGGACAAAATGCCCCCCTCTGCAAACCACTGACCTAGGACAATTATTCTAAAGTAATTCAATCTAACCACACAGCTAGAAAGGCCTATGGGGATATAACTTTTCTTACTTGTTCTTTGCTGGTTACAGCCATTCCAACGCCCCTGAAACATCATCCATGAGATTGTGCTCACACTTCCATCTGCAATAGTTTTATTCGGAACAATGCATTTGTTCTGAGTAATTATCAGTGAAATGCCTGTACGAGGTGATGGCAAGTAGTGATAAAAAGTAATACATTTCTCTTTTGTCCCTTAAGACTTGCTCATGGCTCCAGTTATGGGACATGAAAACAAAAAGGCTCAGGATAAGGAACGGCCTCCATGTTCATTACTTGAGGAGATGTTTTTCTGGATTCCAGGAGAGGGGAAAATGAATTCACTCAGTGCTCCGGAACACATAAGAGAGCTGATAAAGATGGATTTAGAGATAGCATCAGTAGTGCATTTTCAGATGACACGAGTTCCAGGTAATAACAAAATCCGGATGGGAGTCAGTCCCAGGCCAGATTCTGGAGGATGAAGGCCCCAGAATGCAAGGTGATGTCCCTTTCCATGGGTGAGCTGGACTGACTCTGCCCATGCTGCACTAATGAGGGGCCGTGGGCCGGGAGATCGTGCTCAGGGAGGCCGACCTCTGCCATGGTGAGCGTGCCTCCACTTTCTACCCAACTTGCCGCCGCAGGGGAGGGTCAAGAGTGCACTGGAAACAAGCACAGCCCCCTGGGGCGTTGGGTCTCAGGCCCCAAATCTCAACCAAGAGACAACGTCTACTCCAGCTCTGAACATTCAAGGTCAGAGCCCTGAGAGCCCATATTTTTGAAAACTGTTGTGTCCCAGAGCAAAAACATGTCTTCTCTCTGATCTAGGGGGTGCTGACTCACCTTAATGAGGGGGATTAGAGTCTGGAAACCACGTTCCTTGAATACACTGAAGACACACAGTCACCAAGGCCAGTCTACACATGCATGTGCCTTGGGCAAACACACATCCAGTTGACACACAGCCCATCTTGAACAGCTACTGCATGTCGGGCTCTGTCCTAGGCACTGAGTAGACAGCGGGGAACAAGGCAAGGGTGGCTGTGTGTATAGTTCCTTATACACTAGTGGGAGGAGACAAGTAACCATAGTGAATGGGAAAGACATGAGTGCCCTTCTCAGATACCTTCAGCTCGCAGCCTGCTCAGCACACGGCAGGAGTGAACTTCCTGGACCCTGTGGTTGGGCGGCCCTGGGACTGGTTCTCTGACCACTTTATGAGCAGAACTGATGCGTCTCTGTTGCCGGCAAGAGCATTTCATTGCTCGTACAAGACCCTCCGAGGACCAGTGACGTTCAATATGCTGGCTGCTGCTTCAGCCTAGTTCCCTGGGCAACAATGGCCATCAGAGTCATCCAGCTGTCCTGAGATGGCCCCGTGGCACAAGGGAGAAATAAGCCTGCGTTATTCAAAGATTTTAAGGTTGTTTGACATCTCAGCATAAACTAGTCTGTTTAACTGATATAGAGACAATGCAAAGACAAAGACGTGAAGGAGAGAAGGATAATTTAGATACAGTCGTGAAGGGAAGCTTCTCTGAGAGCCTGCTATTGGAGCTGCAGTCTCAGGGTTGGAGACATGGGAACATCAGGAGAAAAGGTCCTGGGGTAGGAACAGCATGTCATGTCCAAGCAATCTGTACACACACCCTTACACAAAGACTCGGATGGAAAGAGACAAGAAGGAGGCAGGAGATGAGGAAGAGCTGCCCTTGGCCCCCCTGCAGGTGCATCCAGGAGATCCAGTCCATCGGTGGTGCAGTCAGTTTGGTAAAAGATTGCACCATCCAAGCACTGGCTGCATTTTCCAGGCAGCAGGCTGAACTTTGGTCCTACTTTGGATGCAGAGATCTAACACCTTCTGACTGACCACTGGCACAGATTAATAGCAAGATACATCTCAACTACTAAAATAACTAGACAACCAAGAATTGTGCAGGTTTCCCCCATCAGGTGCTATTTACCACTCCAATGAGGGCCCTGAAACTTAGTGTTTTAAATCATATCCCTCTGTATCCCCCAAGTAGCTGGGCAAGATGCCCTTTTCATTTACATGTCAAAAGAAACCTCTGAGGAAGCTACTATTACAATCAAATGGCACAAAATGAAGTTGAATTGGAAAAGCTAAGTGGCAAGCCTAAGGTATCCCAGTCAAAAAGTAATTTAGCCAAGATTCAAAACAATTCTGACTTCAAAATTCATGTTCTTTCTACTGCACCACATTACCCCTGAGCTAGAACTGCATCCACTTTGGAGGCTTACTTTCCTGGCACCCCCGAAAACAATACAGGATTGATGAATTCAACCAGCAGATTTCTCTCATCCCTCAAAAGTCGGGTGTTAACCCATAGCAGGCATCACCTCCTTCCATATGCAGTAATTCTGACAGTGTTATGTGACGTGTCACCCTTCCCTCTGATGGAGCCATTCTCCAGAGTTCCAGGAATCCAACTAACTCCAGAATAGATGAAAATTGTTGCTGTACTCCTGCTCTAACATTTCAAAGCATCATTGTCCTTCTTCGGGAGGAGTGATCCCTTGGATATTTACAATTCTCAAGCCCAAACTCGTCTATGACTTCCCTGTTCAAAGTAAAAGCGAGAAAAATAGTAAATCTCCCTGAAGCATTCCAGAATATCCTGACCTTGAATTCCTCCCTAGTTCACTCTGTTCATCTGTTATTTCAATCCGGGACACAGAGTTATGACTGAAGACGTTCCCCGAGTGCAGGACAAGATGACTTTGGTTTCTTGTATCTGTGGGCAGCCAGCTCTTTGCTCCCATCCCAGACTCTTGTCATTGCAGTTCCCATGTGAGTGGACAAATGAAAATAAGACACAGAACAGCTAAATGATGGAAGCCCAACCTTAATATATTTTTTTGCCTTTGTTCATGCAGAATACAAGAAATCTCAACCCAAAATAGTCAGGGCTGGGAGAGGTGCAGGTGAAAGTCTCCAGACGTTAGCAATACAGGTTGGGGAGTTTAAAGCCAAGGGAGTGTTCATCTTCTCAGGAAATGTGCTAATGTTGCTATCAAGCCACCTATGGAGTTAATCCAGTCGGACGCCAATGCTAACGTCTCCTGAGCACGAAAGCACTCAGAGCATCAGGACTGAACCTCAGAGTGAAGGGGCCCTTTGCAGTGATTAGCGCCCTCTAGGGCTCCCCTTTCTCCTCCAGGGAATCAAGTCTTAGCAGCTAGAACGTGAACTCTGAATGCTGCCCTCTGAGCTCCTCTACCCAGGACCAGCCAGCCAGGCTGGTGTGTAAATCACAGGGTAAAAAAGATGACTGCATACAGATGGCCTAATCTCAGTCATTTCTCTGTCAGAAACGCATGCCATCTATTGCCGACACATGCTGATAATCGCCTTCAAAACGTGATTAAACACCACCAGCCAAGAATGGCTATTATGCTTAACAGACTTACTAGCAAGAGAGGGGAGCTGCAAACTACACGTGGAGTAAATGGGATCTTTTAAATTACACTAGCCGATCTATCGTCATTTTGTTTTTAGTGCAACGGATTGTTACACATATAACTAACAACGCTAAGTGGTAAATGTCAAGCTTCAACTCTTAATAGCCTCATTTAAATTAAATTTGTGTTTATTGTCCTAATTATTTGCCCAGCCACCTGACCAGGACACTTCCTTACACCATAGGGAAAGGGCTATCATCTCTCTACCATAGGGATAATTAAAATACACTGGTTCTTGAGTCAAAAAATTGCAGAATGGAACCAGGCGATAGATATCCTGCTAAAGCCTAACTTTTTATTTCTTTCCAAGGTCACATTTTGCAAATAGTTTAGAAATTGCAAACTAGTCGCCTACTAGTTACATGGTCATGAGACCATAATTTTAATTCTAAGCACCACCTCCACATGAACAGTGTAACTGACAGGTCCGCCTGCCGAGGCACCTGCCCAGGTTCCTATAAAAGCGCACCGCTGCGATCCTCCCCTATGCAGCTCTCAAGGGTCTCTGTTTAGACTCGTCACAATAAGTAAACAGCTCCTGAGCATCTGGGGACGAATTCCCCCAGGCTGGAGGCAGTGGCCAGGAATGAAACTGCCCTACACTAGACGTATAACCATTTATAAACTGTGGGCCACACGTGTTACCGCAGGGTCCACTAGCTGGTTCCCGAAGAGCTCTAACCCCAGCCCTGCTCTCTTCCGTGTAGCGTGGGTGGAGCTGACCCCACTTCCTAACACAGGAAGGGACACGTGGCCTCAGCCAAGGGCATCAGAGCATCCCATCCGCCTAGGCAGAGGAGCCCATGCGGCCCCATGGGGACAAAGCACCACGTGCAGGACGTTAAAAGAAACTTTTAGGAGTTGTCGGTAAAGAGCACCTCTCTGCTCTTTTGGGATTTAGAGCTATAGGGACCCGAGTCTGGAGCTGCCAGGTGTTGGTACGTGAAGAAAGTCTGCCAGGGACACAGAGGAGGTATGGCCCAGAGATGGTTAAAAAGTTGATCATGATGTAAACGTTTGAGACCCTCGACCCATTACGCCTGGGTTTTAGTTTTTGAATAGACTTTGTTTTTTAGAGACGTTTTAGACTCACAACAAAATTGAGCAGAAAGTACAGAGATTTCCCAGCTACCTCTGACCACACACGTGCACAGCCCCTCCCCATTAGCAACATCCTGCATTTGTTACAGTCAGGGAACCTACACTGACTCATCGTTGTCACCCAAAGTGCACAGAGTTCACTCTTATCGTATGTTCTGTGAGTTTCGACAAATATATAAAGATATGCATCTACCGTTATGGTATCATACAGAGTAGTTTCACTGTCCTAAAAATCCTCTGTGTTCTGACTCTCCATCCCTCCCTGCCAGCTCCTGGCAACCACTGATCTTATAACTGTCTCTGTAACTTTGCCTCTTCTAGAATGTCATAACGTTGGAATCACACATTATGCAGCCTTCTCAGATTGGCTTCTTTCACGTAGCAACAAGGTTCCTCCATGTCTTTTCATGGCTTGAGAGCTCATTTGTTTTTAGCTCTGAATACCATTCCAGTGTCTGCATGGACCATTTATTTACCCATTCACCTACTAAGGGAGTGAATGTACCTACTAAGGGACATCTTGATTGCTTCCAAGTTCTGGCAATTCTGAACAAAGCTGCTATAAACAGCCTTGTGCAGGTTTTTGTGAGGACGTAAGTTTTCAACTCATTTTGGTGCCTGGGCTTTTTAGTTCCCTGAGCCTATAATGATCTTTATTAGTCAGAAACTACCTGTGTGACCTCGGATGAGTTACTAAACTTCACTTAGCCTTGTCTCATACTCTTTAAGGAGGGGTAAGAATATCCTTGTTCAGCGTCACAGAACTGTCAACTTCAGAGACTAGGGCAGAACACAGCAACAGGCGATGTTCTTAGCAGGCGGCATCACAGAGGCTGTGGCTCTCGGCGTGTTAAACACGCCCCACACACCTGCATCCTAGAGCCAGCCCTGATTACACGTGGACTGGGGTGCCCTCTCCATGGCTCCCAGACACCCTCTGAAGGGTCTGGGGAATTGAACCCAGGCCTTTCATGCTGCTTCATGATAGTCACAAGACTTGACCATAAAAAGGCGATCGGTGGGGCTTCCCTGGTGGCGCAGTGGTTGAGAGTCCGCCTGCCGATGCAGGGGACGCGGGTTCGTGCCCCGGCCCGGGAGGACCCCACGTGCCGCGGAGCCGCTGGGCCCGTGAGCCGTGGCCGCCGAGCCTGCGCGTCCGGAGCCCGTGCTCCGCGACGGGAGAGGCCACAGCGGTGAGAGGCCCGCGTACCGCAAAAAAAAAAAAAAAAGGGGGATCAGTATACCAGACGAGCCCGAAACAGGGGAACTGGGCCAGATGATTATGCGTTAAGTCCCTTCTTGCTAAAAGATAAGTAATAAGCTTCCATGGCCAGTGGCTACCATGTTCAACAGCACGGATATAGAACACTACCACCATCGCAGAAAGTTTTATTGGTCAGGGGTGCTCTGGAGCATCATGGTATCATTTGAAACATTGGTTAAGCTTCTCTTAATGTTTCTACTGTTACCACTCTACATCTGTGGGTATAAACATTGTTGTAAAATTCATGCTGGTTTTTTTTTTTTTTTTTTTTTTTTTTTTTTGTGGTATGCGGGCCTCCCTCCGCTGCGGCCTCTCCCTTTGCGGGGCACAGGCTCCGGACGCGCAGGCCCAGCGGCCATGGCTCACGGGCCCAGCCGCCCCGCGGCACGTGGGATCCTCCCGGACCGGGGCGCGAACCCGGTTCCCCTGCATCGGCAGGCGGACGC
>NC_041232.1:21209355-21212658 GCF_002837175.3 Physeter macrocephalus | reverse complement strand
AAAAAAATTTATTTTATTGAAGTATAGTTGATTTACAATGTTAATTTCTGCTGTACAGCAAAGTGATTCTGTTATATATACACACACACTTTGGTCACTTCTTTTAAAAAAGTTTTTTATTGAAGTATAGTTGATTTACCATGTTAATTTCTGCTGTACAGCAAAGTGATTCCGTTATATATACACACCATATGATATTTGTCTTTCTCTTTCTGACTTCACTTAGTATGATAATCTCTAGTTGTGTCCATGTTGCCGCAAATGGTATTATTCCATTGTTTTTTATGACTGAGTAGTAGTCCACTGTATATATGTAACACATCCTCTTTAGACATTCATATGCTGATGGACACTTAGGTTGTTTCCATATCTCGGCTATTGTGAATAGTGCTCCTATGAACATAGATGTGCGTGTATCTTTTTGAATTAGAGTTTTGTCTGGATATATGCCCAGATGCCTAGGCGCTTACAATCAGATGAAGGACACAATTCCGATTCCATGCCAGCTCTGTTAGCACCAAGCTCTCATCTACCCCACGCAAATGATAACCTGTGTCTTCAGGGCCTGTACACATTTCCTCTCACTGTGTTCGAAATCGAACTCGAATTCATACCCCTTTTTTAAGAATACTATATATTTTACTTTCACTTAGAGGTGTGGGAATGAGTTACCAAAAGTATCAAACTCAAAAGCAATCATGTCCTAATTTTCAGAGTTTATCAGAAAAAAGAAAATGAGCTGACCAAATAGCAAAGTGGTAGAAGAATTAGGATTTACTGGGCCAATTCTTTGTGTCTCACTTAGCCGACGCTCTGGCCTTATGAGAGAGAATTCAGCACAAGTATTTCTCTAGGGGAGATCATTCTTTATTCACCTTCTTTTTCTTTCTCAGTAAAACAGATACATTTGTTTCTAGGACCTTTATTACGGTTCTTACTGAAATAAATTTTATTTAGCTTTGGGAAACTTAACGTTCTTTCAGTTTTAGTTAATGTTGATCAGCTGTTGACATATTTGGTAAAATTCAAACATAATTAACGGTATTTGGGATTGTAATTTGCTTCTTTTTTATAGTGGATAGCATGGACTTTGCTTTTGTGCGCTAGGCTGACTGGAGCTCTAGGCAGAGCTTCGACTCATCTGGAAAGGGGCTGTTACCTTGAGAAGAACACAACACCATCATAGCTAGACTATAGCTAGACTAAGCAAAGCACAGGATTTGTTAATGGTATGCTGGGCTCACTTATGAAATCGAAAGTTGTAATAATAAGGCCAGAAGTTTACCCAGCTCCAGAACCCGAGAGGAACGGATTCCTTGACCTCCCTCCAGTGCTCTGCTTTTTTGTTGTTGTTGTTGCGGTACGCGGGCCTCTCACTGCTGTGGCCTCTCCCGTTGCGGAGCACAGGCTCCGGACGTGCAGGCTCAGCGGCCATGGCTCACGGGCCCAGCCGCTCCGCGGCACGTGGGATCTCTCACTGCTGTGGCCTCTCCCGTTGCGGAGCACAGGCTCCGGACGTGCAGGCTCAGCGGCCATGGCTCACGGGCCCAGCCGCTCCGCGGCACGTGGGATCTTCCCGGACCGGGGCACGAACCCGCGTCCCCTGCATCGGCAGGCGGACGCGCAACCACTGTGCCACCAGGGAAGCCCCAATGCTCTGCTTTTGATAATGACCTGGCATTTCCACTGCGGTCCATCTGTCTCTAATCATAACCTTGAGAGGAAACATCAGACTGACTCTCTCTCTCCCTGAGGCCATTACAGGTAAAATAAATACAACATTTAAAGCAGAACTATTGTAATTTACTAAAATGGGAAGGAAGGTTTTCTCTCAGGCCAACAGTTCAGCTAAAAGGAAAACTCTAAGGGCAGCTCTCAGAAGGGCCGTGAAGTCAAGAAATACATCAGAGTGCCAGAAAAGTGTAAGAAAAGGGTGAAAATTGGCCAAAGAGGGGTAATCATCTTTTTAAAGAAAGTGGCCATTTGGTTGCTTATATTTGATGTTTGTGGTCTTTCACCTCTGCTCCTATCTCTCCTCCCCCAACCCAGAACCAACCGGGGACGGAAAGGTTTCCTTTGGCACATCTGTCAGAACTGCTTTTTGGCTCATTAAGATGTTGTGATGGCAGCTCCCTTTCATCTGTCTCACGACATCCCTTCCAATGGCTGCTTTTAAAATTTTTCTTCGGGTCTTGAAGTGTCCTCCAAATACTGTTTCATGCCTTTTAGACAGCTAATTAGAAGCATCTGATGTCTGGCGGAATAAGTGTGAACTCATCTCTTCAAACTTGTCTTCCACCTTTAGATGAAAGTCTGGGCTTGACAGGAAGAGGGCGAGAGAGATTTCTGACGGTGGCTTGATTTGTTGTAGACTTTGGGGCAGCTCCTCAGTTACTGTCACCTGATGCCCTAATTACGTTTGGAAGGTTTTGCCAAGTTGGTACAGGTCATCATGACTGATTCACCCGTGAACCTCACGCACAGAGGTAGGGACCAATGGGCCAGAAACTACCCCGCGTACAGGTTCACGTGTAGGAGTCCATCAGTCCACTGACCTACTAGGGGAGCTCTTAATGGAAAACCGTCCATACACCACATTGGTACATTCGTGCTCTCTTTCATGATGTTGTCTTCCCCCAAATAGGCCTTGATCCTTGACTGTCTCATTATTTGTAGAAACATTCCTGCATGAATTTCTGGTCTTCAGTTTTCCTCTTTGGTCTTGCAATGGAGGGTATGTTAAGATAAACAGGTTTTTTTTTTTAACTTTCTACATAGAGCTTTTGTAAAGTAGTCTAATGTCCTTGACCTTATGGGATCCCATTAGGTTTAGCATTTTGAGAAACCACCAAACCACTTCATTTTTTTTCTAGTATCATTGAGATATAATTGACATACAATATTGTATAAGTTTAAGGTGCACAGCATAATGGTTTGACGTACATACATGAGATGATTATCACAGTAAGTCAGCAAACATCCATCACTTCCTATAGATACAGAAGAAAGAGTCATGTACCACAATGTTCACTGCAGCTCTATTTACAATAGTCAGGACATGGAAGCAACCTAAGTGTCCATCAACAGATGAATGGATAAAGAAGATGTGGCACATCTATACAATGGAATATTACTCAGCCATAAAAAGAAACGAAATTGAGTTATTTGTAGTGAGGTGGATGGACCTAGAGTCTGTCATACAGAGTGAAGTAAGTCAGAAAGAGAAAAACAAATACCGTATGCTAACACATATATATGGAAACTAAAAAAAAAATGGTTCTGAAGAACCTAGGGGCAGGACAG
>NC_041232.1:21206754-21209089 GCF_002837175.3 Physeter macrocephalus | reverse complement strand
ATAGATAGATAGATAACATATAGATAGGTATATAGACGTAGAAGCATACAGATGTAGGAAAAAGCATGACCTTTGCAGTTAGACTTGGATTTGACTCTTAGCTCCCATACCCTACCCGATCCCTGTGTGGCCTTAGAAAAGTTACTTCACTTTCTAAGTTTCACATCTTTAAAGTGGGAATAAGGTTAATGCCAACCTTAATAGGAGGTTGGATTCAATTGAATTATATACATGATGCCCTGAGCAAAGTGTAGACCAGATAGTATGTGCTCTAAAAATCCCACAGGGTAGAATTTTCCCCTTGTGCGTACATAATTTCAACATATGCGACCAGCTACACATAAAATTATGAGACCAGCCAGGGACTCTTTCAGCCAGGCCAAATGACCTCTAACAGTTAAGCAGCCCAGAAGTCTAATGTATCATTCTCTCCATGGTACAGACCCAGCAGTTAGTGCTATGATAATTTCTACCCAAAGTAAGGCACAGTGGTGTATGCCGTTATGACCTGGTTTGAGTGTAGAGTTGTATAACGCAGGCCTACTCAAATGTAATGTAAGGCATATTGTTCATCTGATGACTTGCGTCTGCAGAACTCCGCACACCCCAGAGTGTACGGGGAACGGCATGACTGAATTGTAATTATGCTATGGAGTAGAAAATGCAGAGGCGACTATAACTCTAGAATCATCTTCACGCTTTCTATCAAAGAGAAGTCCTCTGAACACTTACTACTAGAACGTACTGTACGTGGATTTAACTGGGGGTCCCTGCACTGGTGAACTGTATGATGTCATTTGGCTTCGCCTGAAGATTTCACAACAGCTCTTGCAATCATGCTACGTGAGAGGCTAAGATCAGCTTCGGACAGTCACATTCAATCCTCCATAGAAGAAACCCCGCCCTCGGCGCGTGCTCCGGGGGCTTGGCAACCGCGTTTACTCTCAGTATCAAAGTTAGATGCTACCTTTGCCCCTCAGGGACGTCCCATTTCAAAATATTCCCCACCTTCAAAAGAAGCAGGGGAGGGGAAAGGAAAACTGACAAAGAACTTGCTGTCACCCTCAGACACTTTGATGTCATTCATCCTCACCTCCAAGTAGGGAAACCATCCAAATATTTAACAAGGCACAGCCGGGCATGAGTCTACTAGGTCAAAACTGTAGCTTTTACCTTCCAGACAGGACTGCAAAGAAAATATTCAGGTTGACAGCTGACTGCGGTAGAAGGAGGGCCTTCCATTCAATTTTACGTCTGTTGGACAAGAGTACGTATTCCTCCTTTAATTCATTCTCCATGAAAAGGAGCATTTGGAGAAACTGTCATTGTAAGGGGTGACTGGCTTCCAAAAGCAAAAAAAAAAGACTCCCAGAGGAAAGCACAAACTTAAAAGTTGTCAAAGGACACAAATCACTTTGTTTCTGTCTTACAAATAATTAGTAAATCTGGAGAAGGAGCTAATCCCCCAAATGAGACCTCCCCCATCATAATTCATTTTCAAAATGTCATTAACAAGCATCTCTTATTTACAATTTCTATTTCTTGCTCTACAAATTTAACAACAATAAAAGCCGATGTTTTTCAAACCTTTTTTTTTTTTTTTTAATTTTTTTGGCAGCGTTGGGTCTTCACTGCTGCGCGTGGGCTTTCTCTAGTTGCGGTGAGCGGGGGCTACTCTTCGTTGCGGTGCATGGGCTTCTCATTGCGGTGGCTTCTCCCGGGAGCACGGGCTCTAGGCACGTGGGTTTCAGTAGTTGTGGCTCGCGGTCTCTAGAGCGCAGGCTCAGTAGTTGTGGCGCACGGGCCTAGTTGCTCCGTGGCATGTGGGATCTTCCCAGACTAGGGCTCAAACCCGTGTATCCTGCATTGGCAGGCGGATTCCCAACCACAGTGCCACCAGGGAAGCCCCCAAATCTACTTTTTATTGAAGTGTAGTTGATTTACAATGTTGTGTTAGTTTCTGATCTACAGCAAAGTGAGTCAGTTACACTATATACATATATACATATGTATAATATATTGATACTATATATATATTCTTTTTCATACTCTTTTCCATTATGGTTTATTACAGAATATTGAATATAGTTCTCTGTGCTCTGCAGTAGGACCTGTTGTTTATCCATCCTATATATACTAGTTTGCATCTGCTAATCCCAAACTCCCACCCCATCCCTCCCCCACCTCCCCCACTTGGCAACCACAAGTCTGTTCTCTATGTAAAGACGCTTTTAAGATGCAGTTCAGGGCTTCTCTGGTGGCGCAGTGGTTGAGAGTCCGCCTGCCGATGCAGGGGACGAGGGTTCGTGCCGCGGTCCGGGAAGATCCCACATGC
>NC_041232.1:21174584-21206635 GCF_002837175.3 Physeter macrocephalus | reverse complement strand
CCCCGCAACGGGAGAGGCCACAACAGTGAGAGGCCCGCGTACCGCAAAAAAAAAAAAAAAAAAAAGATGCAGTTCATAAAGAGCCTTCATGCAGTAGCTCACATACAGAGATTAGAGGAGAAAAAAAGAAATTTGCTATTAGACCCATTTATACAATCCATTTCACAGGAATGTAACTCGGCCATGGGGTGTTCCCAGCTCTAACCAGCAAACTGGGACTTTTAATTTCTGCATGCCTTCCAGAAATGATGATTAAAAGATAAAATAAATTGTATTTTAATGCTGGGGACTTATGAAGTCATCCGTGTCTTGGCTACTCACTACTGCTGGAAAATGTTTCCCTGAGCAAATCTGGCTGCACCGACTCCACAGAAGCTCTTATGGGAAACATGGATGAAAGCTCACAGCTGTGAGGCACAGTAAATGCTGCTGAGTTCTTGATACCAACACACTAACACACAATTCCCAAGTGGCAATAAAAGAAAGGGTAACGTCCCTTTTTCCCTTTTGCACAAACTCAACATCCAGACAGCCATTTCATTAAACAGTTGCAGCTGGAATATTTCTACTAGCAAATGACGTGAAATGAAACAAACAAACAGAAATCTCATCATTTTGAAGGGAAGATAAAATAGGGAGAGCAACACCTATGAGATTCTGCCCCAGACTCATAAAGCCTTGTACAAGTCACCGTAGGTATTCCTGTGGCTTCTTACGTCAGGTTCCTGTCCCACTCTGGTAGGCAAAATAATGGCCCTTCTGGGCCATTATCATTATTATTATTAATATATTAGCCCTACCCCCGTCGTAATCCCAGGGACTATCAATAGGCTAGGTTACATGGAAAAGAGGAATGAAGGCTGCAGACGGAATTCAGGTTACTAATCAGCTGACCCTGAGATGGGAAGATTGTCCTGGATTGTCCCAATGTAATCATAAAGTCCTTAAATGTGGAAGAGGGGGCATGAGAGGAACCAGAGCAGGCAGTGTGACAGGACTAGACCCGCTATTGCCAGCTTCAAAGAGAGAGGAAGATGAGGAATGGGAGCAGCTTGCAGACGGTGGACAGCGGAAGGAGATGGGTTGCCCCCGGGCCTCCAGAAGGAATATAGCCCTGCCAACACCTTGCTTTTAAGCCAATGAGACCCTTATTGAGTTCTAGCCTACAAAACCGTAAGATAATATATGTGCGCTGTTCTAAGCCGCTAAGTTTATAGTAATTTTCTACAGTACAAAAGGAAATTAACATATGCAAGTATCACAAGAGGCTCTAGGTGACGGCAGACAGTACGCACTGAAGAGCAGAAAGCTTTAACAAGCTTTAATACTGTCGTAAACTAATATCCATTAGTGACTGACACTTATTAGGCTATAAATAAATACCTGTTGACATGTAATAAGGGTAAGGTACTTTGTTAAAAAGAGGGCCTCTTACGTAACTATGAACAATTACAAACAATTTTGCACTTGTCAGGGGTGGTGGATGATGGTACCGCAGGCTCCCTACACACATCTGCATAGGAGGAGGCGTGGCCTAGCCCTGACCAATCAACGTGAAGTGATAGCCACTCTGGGCTATTTACTAGAACATTTTATATATTCTCTCTCCTGGATACTAAGCTGGTGGAAGATAATCTACAGATACCGGTGGCTGTCTTTCAACATATGAGGAAACTGCCTTAAAAGGACGGTAACACAGAAGAAAGCAGAGCTCTGAGATGGACAGAGAGTCAGAATCTTAAAAACACTCCTTGGGCACCTGGGTCCACCTGTTCATGACACTAATGCAATCCCCTCTCACTGTCCCCTGGGCACACACTGTCACACAGTCACCAGAACCCCTTTGGGGTGAGCAAGATGAGGAAGCATAGAAAAGTCTTCCTGAAAAAGAGCTTCAAGAAGGAGGCACCAGGGCTTCCCTGGTGGCGCAGTGGTTGAGAACCTGCCTGCCAATGCAGGGGACACGGGTTCGAGCCCTGGTCTGGGAAGATGCCACATGCCGCGGGGCAGCTGGACCCGTGAGCCACAATTACTGAGCCTGCGCGTCCGGAGCCTGTGCTCTGCAACAAGAGAGGCCACTATAGAGAGAGGCCCGAACACCGCGATGAAGAGTGGCCCCCACTTGCCACAACTAGAGAAAGCCCTCGCACAGAAACGAAGACCCAACACAGCCATAAATAAATAAATAAATAAAAATTTTTAAAAAAAGTTTGATGCCCGCGCACCGCGATGAAGAGTGGCCCCCACTTGCCACAACTAGAGAAAGCCCTCGCACAGAAACGAAGACCCAACACAGCCATAAATAAATAAATAAATAAAAATTTTTAAAAAAAGTTTGATAGATACTAACCAAACTTTAGGAAAAAAAAAAAAAAAAGAAGAAGGAGGCACCAAAGACAGTCAGAGGTGCTTGAGCCACTGGTCTCAATGGAATTTGTTCTTGGACTCCTAGAGTTGTGACCTGAGGAATTAGTCTGGAACGTCAAGGGTGACTCCATTCAGCCCCTTTCAAGGATTCCGGGTTTTTCTGCCTGAGGTTTAGTCCAATATCCGTTCTCTATTTTCCTCCTTGCTTATGTATTTATTTAACAGGACAGTGTAGTGAGTAAGATAAGGACATGAATTCAAACCCCAGGGCTGTTAGTAAATGAAACTTCAGTGCATCAGTCTCCCTGCCTGTAAATGGGATAGTAATACTACCTACCTCAAAACACTATAGAGCAGGAGGCTCGGGCTTCGCATGCAGTAATCCCTGGATGCGTGCTTTGGAGCTCCCAAAATTACAGGGAGGGAAAAAACGCAGGAAACAGACCTCCAAATTTTCACATTTATATATTTCAACTTAACACAATGATTAAATCAAATCGTTCTTAAACCAAAAAGCTAATTTGGAAATTTAATTATTTTGAAGGACAGGTCCCCTATGGCTTACTTATTCCATGATGTTGGAGTGGGAAAAAAAAGTTAATAGCTTTCTAATTATATCAATTTTCCATTTAAAAAAATCTGGTTCTCATTTATTAGTCTGTCAAGGGATTATCAAGCTACTTGATTTACGCTCTTAACTCGCAAGGCAGGAATAAATTAGTGCAAGTGTATTAGATCCTGTTCCCTTAAATTTCCCCTCTTTAAGTTGCACCAGTTAAGCTCATTCATTTTTGTGGAAGTTGTTAATAAACCTATTTATCAGAAATTTGACTTTATTAAGTTTAGTCAGTAGTTTTCATGAAATAACCTAAGGAATATTGTACACTCGCTACCTCAGATCTGCACACCTGACTTCATCAGCAAAACAAATGACAAAAAGAGGAACAAAAGCAAAAAATAAAGAGTTCATCCAAGTTGTCGCAAACGGCAGGGTTTTCCTTCGTTCTCCTGGCTGAATAATTCCACTTATATATAGAATCTAAAAAAAAACAAACTCATAGAAACAGGGAACAGATTGGTGATTGCCAGAGGTGGGGAGGTGGAGAGAGGGGAAAGTAGGTGAAGGAGGCCAAAGTGTACAAACTTTTAGTTATAAGACGAATACGTGCTGGGGATGTACTGTACAGCATGAGGACTATAGTTAACGATACTGTATTGCATATTTGAGAGTTGCTAAGAGAGTAGATTTTAAAAGTTCTCACCACACAAAAAAACTAATCATGTCAGGCAACAGATGTGTTCAATAATTTTATTGTGGTAATTATTCTCCAATATATACACATATAACATCTCTGCACTGTATCACATATGATGTGTATCACATAGGATATCGCTTATATGTGGAATCTAAAAAAATGATACAAATGAACTTCTTTACAAAACAGAAAGAGACCCACAGACATAGAAAACAAACTTATGGTTACCAAAGGGGAAAGGGAGGGGGAGAGATAAATTAGGAGTTTGGGATTAGCAGATACACACTACTATATATAAAATAGATAACCAACAATGATCTACTGTATGGCACAGGGAACTCTGCTCAATGTTACGTGGCAGCCTGGATGGGAGGGGAGTCTGGGGGAGAATGGATACATGTATACGCATGGCAGAGTCGCTTTGCTATGCACCTGAAACTATCACAACATTGTGAATCATTTATACTCCAATATAAAATAAAAAGTTAAAGTCACCGGGGGGAAAAAAAAGTATCTGAAGATGAGTAGATATATGTATATGTATAACTAGAAAAGATTTTGTACACCTACAAAAAACGCAACATTTTAAATAAATTTTACTCCAATAAAAATAAAAATTAAATTAAAAAGAATAGGTATATATATATATATCATGTATAACTGAATCACTCTGCTGTACACCTGAAACTAACACAACATTGTAAACCAACTATACTTCCATAAAAGAAAAAGAAGAGAAGAAAAAAAATCACTGCACTGTACACCTTAAAATTACATAGTATGCTAATTATATCTCAATAAAGCCAGGGAAAAAAAGAAAAAAAAAAGCTGAATGTGATAATTATCTGTGAGATGATTTCAAGTCATTATTGCTCTGAATTCCAGCCTTCCTAAGTGGCCTTACCCAGCCACATCACGATAAAACGTCATCAGGGGCTTCCCTGGTGGCGCAGTGGTTGAGAGTCCGCCTGCCGATGCTAGGGGACGCGGGTTCGGGCCCCGGTCCGGGAAGATCCCACGTGCCGCGGAGCGGCTGGGCCCGTGAGCCGTGGCCGCCGAGCCTGCGCGTCCGGAGCCTGCGCTCCGCAGCGGGAGAGGCCGTAACAGTGAGAGGCCCGCGTACCGCAAAAACAAAAACACAAAAAAGTCATCGGATCTGATGACGAGGCTCGTTCATTCAGTGAATGCTTTTTGAGTGCTAACTCTGGTGCTAGAAATGTTCTAGACTCCGGAGGTAAGGGATGGAGAAAATAGCCCCTGCTTTTACGGAGGTGGCTTTCTTGTGGAGTGAGAGGAAACCTAACCCACCACTCTTCACAGGGTCTGGAACCTAAAGGTGCCAACAGAGTTTCATGGAACATGGATTAACAAGGAGAAGGAACTCCACGGCCGGCGACAGGGTCTGAAATGACGGAGACCAGCCTCTAAGTTTTGCTCTTTTTATATCCAGAACTGACTAAAAATAATAGGTAAATGATATCCTTTCAATTCTATCCATTTTCTTGGCAATTCCAAGTTACTAGGAGGAAAGCAAGGAATGGTGACCTCTAAGAAGGTGTGATTGGAAGAATTTTTTTGTTCTGGGCACAGTGAGTAACTAAGAGGGATGGGTGCCGTCAAAGAATGATGTACATGGAGTCCAGGAAGCTGGGCTTAAAATACCTGCACACACACACACACACACATTTATTTAAGAATGAAAAATCTAAGCCCAGATAAGGACAATAAAATAAAACCCATGTAAAAGGATGACCTAGAATATCACTGACTAACCCGGGAAAAAGACGAGACGCTATTTTGAAATGTCCCGCATCGAAACCATTGAATTCATGGCTTGATGTCACTTTAAGAGGTCAAAGAACTCCCATCCCGGGCTCTGTCTTAGGTATTCCCTCCTCCTGGAATGTTCTGATTCCGAAACTTCTAAATCTGCCTCCTTTTTACTATTCACATTTCTGCTAGGAGGCCAGTATCCTCAAGAAGCTTTCCCTGGCCACCCTCCTGTAGTAGGAAGGCCCAAGTACTTCTCAGTGGAATTACCCAATTTAATTTGCCTAAGAAAATTATACCTAGCTTGAACTATCTCAGGTATACATTCAGTTAGAAGCTTACTGTCTTTCTTTTCTACTAGAAAATAAGCTCTTGGAAGTCAGGAGCCTGGTCTAGTCCCATTTGCTGCTGTATTCCTAGTGCCTAGAAGAATCTGGAACAATCTAGAAATATTTGTTGAATCAGTGAACGAACCTAGTTATGCTATAGAAAAGTAAACTGCGGCCCAGAAATGTGAAGTATCTTGATGGGGGTCGCACGGATCAGGGGTCCCCAACCCCCAGGCCATGGACCAATACCGGTTAGGAACCGGGCCGCACAGCAGGAGGTGAGCGGCGGGCAAGTGAGCTGAAGCTTCATCTGCGGCTCCCCATCGCTCACATTAATGCCTGAACCATCCCCCACCTCCACCCCCATCCGTGGAAAAATTGTCTTCCATGAAACCGGTCCCTGGTGCCAAAAAAAGTTGGGGACCGCTGGCATAGATCACTGGTGTCAGAGCTGGGATACAAAGGCATGACCCATGACCTTCAGCGTGCTTGGGTTTGTGAACTCTTGGTGAAAGAATCCTCACATTTGGATTCTTTCTTTCATTCGGATCCTTGCTGCTTGTAATAACTTCAATGCTGATGATGTGGAGGCACAGGGAGATGCCAAAAATGCCTTTTTTTTTCATACCATAGAGTCCTGCCGACCAGGAAGAAATTGACATTGAGGAGTGTCTGAATCACTAACATTTCACCTCCATGAGAGGTTTTGGGAAACTTCCTCTCCCGCAAATGACATTAGCCATTTAAGAAACAATTTAAAACAAAAGGGCATTTCAGAATATTGCCAATAACACTTAGCAAACCTCATTAATGAGATACTCTAATGTGGAAATCACCACAATTCGTTTTCACTGCAAAATACTGTAATTAAGCCGTTGTGTGTGTGTGTGTGTGTGTTATTTAGCAAATGAATAATTACACTATGCCCTTGAGGCTTCCCGCTACTCTGGAGCATCAGGCTAATACCCTTGCAGTCTTGTCTGGAACTCAGTTTAGTGAGCAATATATTCTGAGCCATGCTCAGGACAACTGACTGCTTTATACAAGATATTAGAGCAACAGCAAAATTACCCAGTGTGCTGCAGGCCATAGAACATGAAGGATGGCTGATATTTACTTAGACTGCATTTAATTCTGAAAAACAGACCGTTGTTCATTCTGCAGTGGTCACTGAGAATCTCATATGTGACAGCCTGTGTTAGAAAGTAGGAATATAAGGATGACACAAGATGCTGAGAGGTCTGTTGTCTGTTTAAGGGCGTTTACAAAAAGTCACAACATCAACTTGGAAAAATGACAATATCATCCTCTATGCCACCTCTAACTTCTGCTCTTCCCCCAAGTCCAAAAGTTAATGCTGTACATTACTTCACCAAGAAGACATCTGACACTGTGAATCCAAGAAGACTTGAGTCAGACCCTCCATTACTTTTGCAGCTGCCCAAGCTTCACCCCATCGCTTCCCAGCCTAGAAGACCCTGAGGTCAGATGGAGTTCAGCTGGTTTCACATTAACACCGTTCACCAGTTGCATTATTAGCACAGCCTTTTAAACAACTGGTAATGTTAAGTTCTTCTGAGAGATCTAGATTGGATTTTATTAAAATCATGGTCCAGACCTTTCTTGGTGAATAACTTGCAAGTGACACCAGTAGCTTGACCCCAATGGAACGGGTTTCCTTCAAATCCTGTGCCAATGAAAACACTGACTCATAGCACTGGCCCCCAAAGAAGCTCTGGAATCACCTTGCAACTACTGCCCTCCCGCTGACTCGTGGCTACAAGCTGAAAGAAGTGGAAACGGAGACACGGTTCTGTCCAAGAATGAGGCGGATTGTACTGGAGGAGGGACCGTGTGTTTGCTTCAGTGAGAAAGAACACGTTTTCAGTCAATCTTGCAGGACGACTCTTGGCCAGTGAGACACTGGGAGAACATGAGGACAAGGAGAAAGCTACGGAGTTTGCACTCCTACGACCTCCAGAGTGAGTGAGCCCGGATTAGCTCGGATGGTTTACTAAGTGTGGAAGGAGGCTCCAATCTACCTGAACTGCAGGGTCTCCAATGCCCGGTACCCAAGCTCTTCTGTGCCCTCCTCCTTCTAATGACGCTACGTTACATGGTCATGTTTGAAGTAAGTAATTAGGCCTGGAGCCCCAGGATGGCTAGTTCGTCTCACGTAAGCACAAGATAACAGAGGCGTTTGGGAGGAGGGTGTATAACAGACAGAAGATGAATGTATCAGAAGATCGACCTGAATTGCTCATAGAAGAGGGACAGTAACAAGTCTTGCGCTCTGTAGCGCAGTATCCATCCATCTGTGTAGTGTGTTCTAGGGATCTGGGGGCCCATCAAGTGAAATATATAACCACGAGATGGCAGCAACACACAATGCGTTTATTTGGACCCTACTTGGAAAGGATGGCAGGTAGGGGAAGTCCCTCTCAGTGTGGGACTTTCCTGCTGAAGTGCAGGGCCCACCAGCCAGGAGGAGAGGAAGGCTGGGGCAGAGGGCAGTTGGAAAGGACCTCACATTTCTAGGCAATGTCTCTCAGCGCCTGGCGGGGAATCTCTGAATCAGAGAGCTCCTAAGGGCAGCGGCAGCCATGGCTTAGGGTCTTACCTATGGCCAGCAGATGCTGACTGCAGTTTTGTGAGTTGTGCAAAGCAGGCAGGCACTAGGTGGCTAAAAACCTGTTCATTTGGTAACAAATGCTGGAGAGGGTGTGGAGAAAAGGGAACCCTCCTGCACTGCTGGTGGGAAGGTAAGCTGGTGCAGCCACTGTGAAGAACAGTATAGAGGTTCCTCAGAAAATTAAAGTAGAGCTACCATATGATCCAGCAATCCCACTCCTTGGGCTCTAACTCAAAAAGACACAGGCACCCCTATGTTCACAGCAGCGCTATTCACAATAGCCAGGGCATGGAAACAACCTAAATGTCCATCGACAGATGAATGGATAAAGATGTGGTACATATATACGACGGAATACTACGCAGCCGTAAAAAGGAATGAAATAATGCCATTTGCAGCAACATGGATGCAACTACAGATGATCATACTACGTGAAGTCAGTCAGAAAGAGAAAGACAAATATCATATGATATCGCTTATATGTGGAATCTGAAATATGACACAAATGAACTTATCTGTGAAACAGAAACAGAATCACGGACACAGAGAACAGACTGATGGTTGCCAAGGGGGAGGGGGAGGGGGAAGGGATGGAGTGGAAGCTGGGGTTAGCAGATGCAAACTATTATGCATAGGATGGATAAACAACAAGGTCCTACTGTAGAGCACACAGCGCTATTCACAATAGCCAGGGCATGGAAACAACCTAAATGTCCATCGACAGATGAATGGATAAAGATGTGGTACATATATACGACGGAATACTACGCAGCCGTAAAAAGGAATGAAATAATGCCATTTGCAGCAACATGGATGCAACTACAGATGATCATACTACGTGAAGTCAGTCAGAAAGAGAAAGACAAATATCATATGATATCGCTTATATGTGGAATCTGAAATATGACACAAATGAACTTATCTGTGAAACAGAAACAGAATCACGGACACAGAGAACAGACTGATGGTTGCCAAGGGGGAGGGGGAGGGGGAAGGGATGGAGTGGAAGCTGGGGTTAGCAGATGCAAACTATTATGCATAGGATGGATAAACAACAAGGTCCTACTGTAGAGCACAGGGAACTCTGTTCAATATCCTGTGATAAACCATCATGGAAAAGAATATGAAAAAGAGTGTCTATATGTGTATAACTGAGTCACTTCGCTGTACAGCAGAGATTGACACAACACTGTAGATCAACTATACTTTTAAAAAAATTTTTAATCTGTTTATTTGGGTTATATTTAAAACAATCGCATGTATAGAAATTTGATTTGGGTGCCAGCAGCCCTTATAGCTAATGAATTTAGCTGTGAAGAAGTAAGTAACAGAGGGCCAATAAACAGGGGCCCTCTTTGGCTTTTCTTATGTAACAAATCTCCTAAACCAAATGTTTGTGAATCTTCATTGTCTTGTCTGTCCTGCCTGATGTCAAAGTAGCATGGGAAATAAAATTAATACAGCCAGAATAAAGAGATAGCAGGGTTTATTCTCCTGGTGAGGTGGCCTTTGTGAACTGACTTGGGTTGTCAACAACAGTGGGAATGGGCTTATTACCTCTTCCCAGGTCTTGGTGCTACAAGAACAGGAAGCAAAATCGAATGAATCCAGAAACACTGAGTTACCTGCCCCCGCCCCCAGCCTGTGTCCAGAATAGCCCTTCACACCGCAATATAAGGCTTAGTTTCTTACAGGAAGGGAGCTAACAGTCAACCGTATCTCTAATGTTTTCTGCGGCACACAGGATCTTAGTTCCCCGATCAGGGGTTGAACCCGCACCCCCTGCAGTAGAAGCACAGAGTCCTAACCGCTGGACTGCCAGGGAAGTCCCGTTTTGTGCCTTAAAAAAAAAAAACTTTTCTGAAGCCAGTATGGCAGAATGTTAATCTGTAACAAAGCCAGAGTGCATATTTAAGTATGGTTAAAGTAATGCATAACTTTTTTTAAAAGTTAAAAACACAATTTCTACTTAGTAGAAACCTTTGTTTCCAAGGCACACCTATGAACCCATAGCATGGTTGAAAGTAACTATCTTTTTTTTTTTTTCTATTTGCTTCCAGTTTTGCCTTGTTTCTTAATAGTAGATGGTTTTGCTTAGCTTCCCTGGCTCTTTAAGTGTTGCACCTGTCTGAGGCTTGACCCTGGCTTGTCTCCTATCTGTAGCAAACCCTGCTAAGTTTCCTATTAGACTAACGACCCCCATTGCAAACCTAAAGCTCCCACACCTATTAGCTTCTGTTAGAGTATCGCCTTCTCAATTTTCAAAAATAGGTCAAATTCTTAGAAAGTCTTGGAAAGGTAGGAGAATGGATTTGAATCCTATGTGAGAGTTTAACCCTTACGTGTGCATAAGGTAAAAAAAAAAAAAAAGGGGGCCTATTATTTCCACTTCCTTTGAATATCCCTTAAACTGGACGTAATGCACCTAATTTGTAGCTTTTACTAGGACAGGACCACACTTTTTTTTTTTTTTTGAGAACTAGGTTTTAAGTAACTAGCTTATTTGTAGACCCATAAACACCAGAATCACACACGTGGGGAGAAGCGGGGGCCGTGAACTTGCTGGACAAACTGAGATTAAACAGGGGAAGGACAGAGTCACTTCCTCACCCTACACCAATTCTACAGCAGACGCCTCTCGAGTGGAATGGTGGTGAGAACTGTCTGCATTGTATTTACCTTATTATTTTAGTTCCTCTCTTTTCCGCAAGTGTTTCAAATTAAACGTGTGAATGTTAAATGTGTGTATACTATGAATCCTCTGTATACTTAATCTGCCTGAGAGTAGCAGAGCCCAACACGACAGAACTGGACACAACTGAACTCCAGGGGTGAGAAAGCCCTCCAGAGGAAGTGCCCCAGATGGCAGAAGAGGAGCACGGTCCTTCCCCGGTGAGATCACTTCGAGGATCCCAGAGACCTGGAACCGTGTCACAGACACAAGCATCTCTATGTCGGGTGGGTCGGGAAAGAATAAAGGGTGAAGAGAAGACACCGAAGAGAGTAAAACCAGTACGTACTGAGGGCCTTCGATGCGCCAGAGACTGATTTCTCCGGGTTAACTCTCTTGACCTCCATCAGAAATCTATGAGTTTGTCGGCATGAGTGTTCTCAACTTGGATTCCTACCTCGTGGGATGTGTCACGGGGGATGTTACATCAAGCCCGTTCTCAGCACAGGGCTCTTACTGCCTGGAATCCATCCAAACGCTCCACACGGCCTCCGGAGTCTCATCCTTAGTGTTTAACCCCGTGGTATCTGCATCTAACTGCTCCTGAAAATTATGCCCACCCTAGTAAGGGACTGATTAATCTCCTCAAAGTAGCCCTCCCCTCCAGGCCAGCTCTCCC
The DNA here is from genome assembly GCF_002837175.3 of Physeter macrocephalus. Lineage (NCBI taxonomy): Eukaryota > Metazoa > Chordata > Mammalia > Artiodactyla > Physeteridae > Physeter > Physeter macrocephalus. The sequence continues at coordinate 21,194,931 of NC_041232.1, read as the reverse complement.
CAGAAGCGCCATCCCCAAAGGCTCCAATACCAGCCACTATCAACGCTTTCATTGCACAAAAAGCAGTGGGTCTCAAGTTAATCAGCAATGTGATCCTAGCCTCCGCTCAACTGCTTCAAATATTTTGCTGGATTAATACCCCTACCTATGCAAATAGAACCCCCTGAAAGATTGGTTTTGCATTTCCAAACAGGATAGCAGGGAAAATATGCTTTTGGTCTTAATCGTATCTTGAGTTGGGATTATGATGGCACAAAGTGGTGGGAATCTTTAAAGGGTTCTGCTATTCTTCTAGACCGTAAAGAAGCACAAACTTTTCTTCCTGGGGTGGACCACTGAGCTTTTCAGTCAGTCTCTATTCCCATTGTTAAGGTCAAAGCAGGCTCTGTAGGATGGTTTCTGGCCACATAAGAAGATGCAGTTCACTTCCTTTGAGAATCGCTTCCCAATGACACAGACAGCAGCAATCCTTCAGGGAACAGTGCCCCGTGCGTGCTAGCTGGTGGCACAGGGTCTCCACGGGACAAATCCCCTGGGAGGCCTGCATCTCCTTTGGTCCCATGTTACCTGTCAGAACACTCTGAGTCTTCTTTGCTGTCTCTAATCTCTTCCACTTTGGCAACCCTGCTCTTTACTCCACGGTTTATACTTTCATCATTCACGTCTCTTCACAATGAGTCCATAAAAATATTTCAAATTAAGAGTTTTTTCTTTTTGTTTAAACAGAATCCACCAAGTCTTTCCTTATAACACTCTTTTTTAATTAGTAGATTTTATTTTTTTAGCTAAACTTCAGGTTTACAGGCTAAAAAAGAAGAGCAGAAAATGTAGGAAATTCTCATCCATGTGACCACTCTTCACAACACTTGAGAAATTCTTTCAGGCACTTTGCGCCTTATATTGTTGTAACTACACTTGCGCCCGAGGTTGACAGAATGCAGAGGTTGCAGCTCTCTGTGCTGTGCTCTCTTGGGAATATATTCATATCCACCCCGTTTGCAGCCCAGGTGGGCTCAAATAGGTAACAGGAAGAGGAAAAGAAAGGATACTGAAATGTTAAAAGGTCTCATATTTATGTTACTTTGCTTAAAGGTTTTTTTTTCCCCCCCATATAACCTTTTATCCCAGCTAAAGAGAGTAAGAATTCATCCTCACAAACCAAAATGATTTTGCATTACTCTTTCTTTTTCAAAATATTACAACTCAATCAGTCATATAGTCAAATAAAATACATATTTTTTAAAAATTTACAAGTATTTATTCTGTGCAGGAGTGCAGAGATGTCGATTACAACATTATTGCCCAGGCAAACAATTAGGAAATAGCCAAATTATGGATTTCTTTTCAAAGGTAATTTTCATATTGTGGGAAGTATTTTCCTTCATGGTTAAATATGAGATGCTTGAAGACAAGGTCCCCTCTTGCTGAAAGAGCTGTGTGTGTTTGTGATGTCTGGAGGCTCTGCAGCCATCTTGAGATCATGAGGGAGCCAGCCTACTGATGTGGTTCAGTGGAAAGACAGAGAAAGCCTCTGGGTGGCATGATTTGGCTGCAGAATCAACCAACCGTGGAACTATCTACCTCTGGACTTATTATGAGAGGTAACAATCCCCTCTTGTTTCAGCCGCTGTTAAGCAGGTGTTCTGTCTCACTCAGTTGAAAGCAAACTGCTGAAGTAAGGGCTCTTTCCCATGTATTTTTCACTCGAGGTTTGAAACCGTTCAGCAGCAAACAGAGATTTCCCAACCGTTCAGCAGCAAACAGAGATTTCCCAAAGTGTCACAGTTTAATGAGGTGGCAGACGGCCAGTCTCTTTCAGTAACTGTAATGGATGCTGACCCGGATGTAGAGCTTGAAATAGGAGGCATTGGATTACGGGTCACTTTTTCCCTTGAAATAAAACTTGAAAAGAAGGCAGAAGACATCGCTGGATAACGTTTGCTTCAGTCTTCCCAGAATGTAGTGTCCCTGTTTATACCCACTGGAGAAGCCGAGTTCTATCCATCATGCAATTCCTCATTCATTCAGTCAGTCAGTGAGTCATTCACACAAAATAGTTTATTAAGCATCACTTTGTTTCCAACACTGTGAATTTAAAAGTGGTTATAGTCTAGGGGCTTCCCTGGTGGCGCAGTGGTTAAGAATCCGCCTGCCAATGCAGGGGACACGGGCTCGAGCCCTGGACCAGGAAGATCCCACATGCTGCGGAGCAACTAAGCCCGTGAGCCACAGCTACTGAGCCCGCAAGCCACAACTACCGAAGCCCGCGCGCCTAGAGCCCGCGCTCTGCAACAAGAGAAGCCACCGCGATGAGAAGCCCGCGCACCGCGATGAAGAGGGGCCCCCCACTCGCGCTACTAGAGAAAGTCTGCACACAGCAAGAAAGACCCTACGCAGCCAAAAAATAAAATTAATAATAAATAAAGTTTTTAAAAAGGTATTTACGGCCTAGAGAAGAGGAACAGATGACAAATGGTAACAAAATATATGGCGATAAGCACCAAACCCCAAACCGAATGGCCTGTGAGTTGACAGTAATTTGAAAGCAGGGGAGGGCCTAGCCCAGAGTGGCCCATTGGCCTGACGGCTGGAGCAGCGCCTAGGAGAGGCGCTCCGTGAATGGCAGGCACGAGAGGATCGGGCAGATGCCTTTTGCAACGGGGACCACAACTTGTTTTGCCTATTGGATGCTTCGATGCGTAGCTACCATCATGACCTTCTTCTGCTTCCAGGCGAGCCCCATCAACTCCAAGAATGACCTTCAAGACAGAGAAGAAAGGATGCCCCCACCAGAAACGCAAAGCTCACCTGGGTGACTATTCTGAAATCGTGAGGTGTTTTCAGTCTCAGTAAAAAGCCAGGACGTGCCCAGGTGTTCAAGATGCAGGGTGACAAGCGTAAGCCCAAGGGGCCGATGACCCCACAGGGGCGCCACCCCAGCTTTGCGCGTCAAGGCGTGCGCCTTTGCTCTCGGCTCTCTAGCCTTGTCTAATTTTTCCGTTTCAGTCCCCAACTCTGTACTGCAAAACACGGTAAGAATAACAAGAACGACAGAGTGGCATGGACATATATACACTACCAAGTGTAAACCAGACAGCTAGTGGGAAGCAGCCGCATAGCAGAGGGAGATCAGCTCGGTGCTCTGTGACCACCTAGAGGGGTGGGATAGGGAGGGTGGGAGGGAGGGAGACGCCAGAGGGCGGGGATATGGGGATATATGTATACGTAGAGCTGATTCACTTTGTTATACAGCAGAAACTAACACACCATTGTAAAGCAATTATACTCCAATGAAGATGTTAAAAAAAAAAAAAGAACGATAAATTTTTACGATATCGCTACCAGAATCTTCCCTATGACAAACGTGAACCCAAGTAACCCGTGCCACCTTAAATCGAATTAAGTCATCTGGGTATAAAAGGCCAAAGAATAAAAGCCTCACAGGCCCGCCACGGAGCCGTTGAGAAGCTACAGGACCCAGCCGTGCTGATCACATTGAGAGGCACCAGACTACAGAAGTGCAATGATTCATCGTTTTGCTATCGGGTCTTGCGGGCACTTTCTGCTGCCTCGAGGGTTTCAGCGGTTCTCTGGGTCTGGACTGCGGCCACACAGGTGAGGGATGGCGGAAGGCAGTCCTCTAAATGCAGCTCGTTTCTGTTTCCCAGGATCCCCCACTGGCCTCATTCGCTGACTTTTACAGCCACGTCTTCACCCCTGCACTTCAGTGTGCTTGTCGGAAAGTGTATCCAAACAGCCCTCTGGTTCTAAATAGACGGTGAGGCAAGAGCTGGTCCCTAGGGAAAGACAATCTATGTCTCCCCATTCCTCTGGAGATACGGGCAAGGGTGACCAAAAATGGTTTTGTCTTTGAAAACGTCCTTTTATTTACCAACACCCCGAAGTAGGAGCTCCAGCACTTTGCCATGTGTGTTCATTTTCTGTTTAATCCGAGTCTGAGAACCAAATCACTTTCTGCTTCAGAAGAGTGACGGAGATGAGACGGATGTGTCTGGCAGGCGTGGATGGAATCTGGGGGCCGGTTCTTCCTCTGGGGACGGGAAGGGCCCCCATGAGGTGGGAGGGTCTGAGAGGCCACAGGGGCCGTGCAAGCCCCGGGATGGCACCATCCAGGGGACTGAGGGGGGAGGCTGTGATGACCACGCTAGGAGACAGACCGAGGTACCTGCTGGGGCTACTGGGACTGCTTTACTTCCCTGATAAGTAAGACAAATGTCAGGGGTTGGCTCTTTCCACACTACTTCTGCCTTAAATATGGCTGTGATGCTTGAAATTCCAGAAGCCATCCTGCGACCAGGAGGGAAAGTCAGAGCCCACCATATACACTGCAGGCCTACTACATCTGAACCGCTAAACTGACACCAGCAGCTGCCTAGACCCAGACATCTTGCTAAGTGAGCAAAATCAAGCACGATCTCAAGTAGGTTAAGCCACTTGAGTTTTCTTTTACTTGGCAGTGAAAGCATTTCGAACAGACACGAGCAGCGTGCGCTGGGTTAAGATTATCTCAACGCTCTGAGATTTTATCACCTGAAATTAAAAAGAAGATCAGATATCTCTTGTATCCAGTAGCACCAAAACTGATTCTAAGGCAATTCCCAGTGTGGTGACTTGAAGGAGGAAGAAGAGATTAAAACACACGGCTACAGAGAAGGTGCTTTAATTTCGAGGCCAGTCTTGCTAAAAAGTCAGCCTATCGCGTTCTCTCTCTCCACCGACATCACTACGAAATAGCTCAGCTACGGCAAGGAAACCCTATGAATGACGGAGTGTGGCGCGCAATCTATACTTCTTAAAGAGGCGGCAGCCACTAGCTGCCCCTTCCTCTCCTGACATTAATTATGTAACCACATATATATAAATATATACATACTTCTGGAACTAATTAACTATGTAACTAAATGACACCCACATACTTGATCCTGATCTTTGGATTTCCTCATGGCAGTCCATTTTCTTTAGAATAAAAAAAGCAAAGAACAGTGTGTCTCTATTCTATGACTGTATAATTAACTCCAGAAATATCGGTCCTCCACTCGCATACAGCGTTTTCACAGTCATTGGAGGCATCACTGATATACTGTACATCGGCGCTGCCTTCTAAGAGCCATTAGTAAGACACGGCTTGGATGTTTCCTCTCCACGCAAAGTGCGTTCCCCGCCTCCCAGCCTGTGAGTGGCTGCTGTATTTTTAACTGAGCTCAATCACTGTGATCAGAGATTTGAGATCGGAGATTGAGTTTCTTACAGAAATCAAGGATGAGCTGCGTTTTTCACACGCACATATACACACAGGCTGTCTCTTTTGGGGTCTTAGCTCAAACATTATGGTGCATCGTGTTCTAATTGCAATAAAATTTCTGACACAAGATCCATCACATGCGAAATTTACGTACAAGTGGCGTACAATTGCTGCTACGCCTTGGTCTGTGGATCAGCAAATCCTATGAGGGGCTTTATTAACGTTCTCAGGGATGGAAATGCTGTATCTGATCCTATGGATTTCAGCTGTGCAATCCAGCAAAACAGAACCTGACGCCTCATGGCTTTTTTTTTTTTTTTTCCACAACAGGAAACCGCCAAAATTCAGTTATTGAATTTATGCTGTAAGAAGCATGGGAAATATCCACCCAGTATCAATTTTCATCAAGCCACAAATGTTTTCCTTTCTTCTCTTCACTCCGGTACCTAACGATCCCTGGCTAGGAGCACTAAAAGGTACAGGTTGACGAATTAAAGCTTCAAAATACTGGCCAGCAGCAAGTCTAGGCCAGAAAAAACAAACCAACAAACAAAACAGATGGGGGAGGGGGCCTGGAACTCTGCAGTAGAAGCTGCGTTAGGGAGCCTTGGATGACCGGCCCAGGATTCCTTCGTGAGATAATCTTCCCTGCCCTCTCCGAGTTTCAGGGTGAACCCTGGCAACCTGGACCAGCACTCACAGAACTGGCACTGCCAAGTCACCGTCACCTTGAAGACCCAGCTGCCTTCAGTGGAATTCAAGCTTCAAAAGTTAGTTCAGATTTTTTGGAGAAATTTTATTTACTTATTTTTTAAATAAATGTATTTATTTTATTTATTTATTTTTGGCTGCGTTGGGTCTTCGTTGCTGCATGCGGGCTCCTCTGGTTGCGGTGAGCGAGGGCTAAGCGTGATTCTTAGTGGGTCCCAAGCTGGAGTCCGCGATGAGCCTGCTTTCCTCTGAAAAGCTTCCAAATGCCTCCACATAACCAGACCCGGAACACAGGGCTTCTTCTGTTCTGGACTGAGCAGCACGAGGGTTCCGCAGAGTTCCACGACCAGCCTGAGTTCCCATCAAACCAAGAATTGAAATGCAACCCTTTTGCATCCAGATGAAGAGGAAACATTTTATCTCGATGATGGAGGGGCCAAACAAAATCTATTTGCCTACAACCTGTTTCTAACAACTAAATCTCTGCCATCATTTGTGATAAGTGAAGGTCAGACACCTGTTCAGAAACACAACATCACAGTGACAGGTGCCCGGATCTGGGAGCAGAAGTTAGGCTCAAGAACCCTCCTGAGGGTCCCAGAGAACTAGGGGGGACCCCTGGCCCGTGTAGCAGCAGGAATGTTACAAGCAAAGATTTTCACCTCTGGCCGTGACGAGACGCCATCAGCCACAGCCTCAGCTGTAGCGTTCACGCAGCAGCCCAGTGTGTTGGGTCCAGAGGGAACAAGGCTGTTCGATTATGACAGCCGCCTTCTGTTAGGCATCTGGGGACTTTGCCCGGCGTGCCGCCTGCTAGGCTGAGAGAGAGCTGCCTGGACCAGGAGGAAAAGTACTGGATGGTGGGGATGGATGCAGAGCGTAGGAGGTGATGCTGGGCCGGAATGCACACGGAGAGGGGGTCAGCGGTTTGTGGAGCCGGAGAGGAGGAAGGAGGTAAGGTGTAGAGCTGATGAGCTCCAGAACCCCTCTTGAATATGTGAACTATGTGCAGCATTCCACGGTGTGTCGGGATCCCGGAGACGCAGAGAATTGACTTCCCCAGGCAAAATGCCAAAGGATGTCCCCGGAGACCCTGAGTCCCTGTCAAGCAGGACCACCTAAAGGACCCATGAGGCACAGATCGCGGGACTCAGGGGAGAGCAGGACACGATGCCGCTTATAATCATACACTGATGCTGTGCCGCGCTGCGCTGCGCTGTGGACACCAGCACCAGATGGCCTCAGGCTCTGCGATTGTTCTGTGTGAGCAAAAGGTAAAGCAAACTTTTCTGCAAAAGCACAGCCAGGGACAGTGGAGCCTGGCGGGTGAAGCCATGCAACGGGCGGTGGCTCTTGTTTCTACGGCTCAGTATTGAGTCGGGCTGACGTTGCCTAAGCTCCCAGCCAAGGGACGGCAGCGGGGTGAGAGCGCGTGCGCGCTGGGTCAGGTCCCGCCAGCTCCCCGCCTCACAAGACCTGCCCCAGCAGATCACCCATCCCTGGCTCTAACCCTCTGAAGACTCTGCTCTGCTCTCCCATTTTTCAACGGCACCAAGGCCATCGAGATGACATTTTCCCGACTGCAAGTCCAGAGTACTTAACTGTGCTTGATCGACACATCCTTCTGTCTGCCCTTCCGATGCTGACAAACAAGGAAATCCTTCTCTACGTAGAAGTCTTTAAATGCTAGAGAGGACACAGATGCCAGCCCAGAGAGACTTTGAAAGGGCACAGACAACACTTATCCTAAAGGAAGGAGGGGGCAGATCGACTGGCATCTTTGATGTCTCGATTTCCATAACCATGAACGTGGACGTCTGTGACTCCAGGTGAAAAGAGTCAAACCAATTGATGAGAAATGATCATCACGCATGTTCTTTTCATTTGGCTGAAATCTGGGGAAAAAAGGAAGAATCCCATTGGGTTCCACTCTGTCGTGCAGTTGGAAACCCTGGTTTCATTTTTGTTTCAAAAGAAGTTCCAGAAATTAACCTCCATTTTTAAATAACAGGACAAGGACATTTGTTTATTTACTTTTGGCTGCATTGGGTCCTCGTTGCTGCACGGGGGCTTTCTCTAGTTGCAGCGTGATGCATGGGCTTCTCATTGTGGTGGCTTCTCTTGTTGTGGAGCACGGGCTCTAGGCGCATGGGCTTCAGTAGTTGTAGCACGCAGGTTCAGTAGTTGTGGCTCGCGGGCTCTAGAGCACAGGCTCAGTAGCTGTGGCGCACAGGCTTAGTTGCTCTGTGGCATGTGGGGTCTTCCCGGACCAGGGCTTGAACCCGTGTCCCCTGCACTGGCAGGCAGATTCTCAAACACTGCACCACCAGGGAGGTCCCTGGAGAAATTTTTACAAATTAATTAACCCAATGAAAAATAGCAATAAACAGTTAAGTGTTAATATAAATAACAATTTAATTTAAAATGACTACTTTTCAAAACAAAAAAATGTGAGAAGAGTGGCATAGCTTTGCATGTTTGCACATCTCCCGTGCCTGGCTTAATAGAGGACGGCTGGATTCTCATATCAGTTTCTGCATTCAATCTGTTGCAATATCACATATCATGCAGCTTCTGGAAAATTCACAGTACACACGGGAAAGAACAAACGTGAAAAAGCAGATAACAACTTGCTGCTGCTGGTGATCATGATGGAAGTCTTAGGGACTCCAGGGGTCCCTGGAGCCCACATTGAGAACCACTGCTTTATTTATTTATTTTTACTGAAGTACAGTTGATGTACAATATTATATAGGTTACAGTTGTACAATATAGTGATTCACAGTTTTTAAAGGTTAGACTCCATTTAGAGTTATTATAAAACATCGGCTATATTCCCTGTGCTGTACAATATATCCTTGTAGATTATTTTATACACAATAGTTTGTACATCTTCATCCCATACCCCTACATTGCCCCCCCACTTCCCTCTCCCCACTGGAACCCACTGGTTTGCAGAAGCACTGCTTTAGAGCGGCATCATTCCACTGATGAGTACCATCCTCTGAGTATAAAAGGCCAGTTATCAGTGGTCTCACATTCGTGATGTGGGAAAGTCTCTCCTAAGAGGCTCTGCTTGGCTCAGTTTCACTTCACACCCTCTGCCTTGTATCTTTCGTCCAACCCTTTGGCAACTTTGCCAAAAGAAGCAAATGGCCTATTTTTAGTGTCTCTAAACTGGCTCCACCGAACCTTGGTATAGGAAGGTGTAGAAGCTGAGGCTCAAAAAAACTGTGTCACGGCCAAGATCTAACCACTGGTAAGTGGAACCAGAATACAGGCTATAAAGTCAAGTAAGATAATCACAGACAAGTCTCCACCCCTCAAGTGCCTTCCTGATGGTTCGGCTGAACTGTGTGTGTCTATGGCTCACGCGTTAATTCTCTTGATCTTCCCTAACGGAGGGAGAGACCCTAGTATTTTAGATTTTAAGGAAGAAGATATTCCAGGGAGATGAATTTCAGGAAGTGAGAGGATCATGAGAATACCGTTCTTTTCTTGCTAACAGTGTCTTCCGCACCCATCCTAAAGGAAGACCCCTAATTAGGAAATCCAAAGATCAGACCAGGATCCTACGTGTCATCCGTCCGCCGAGCAGACGCATCAACAAATCGATCCATCCCACACTAACATCTGCCCTCCGGAAATCTTCAAAGTGGTGAGGAATAATTATGAAAAATATGAGTCAGACGGACAGGACAAGGCCAGGGGGCTCTGACTTGGAGAACCTTGAACTTGATAGGCTTTATGAAATCGTATTTTCTTCCTTTCTATCACAAGGTACCACAGCACATGAGTTGATCGTGGATTACTTATCCCACAAATATTTACCAAATATTTACACGTCAAGCAGCGTTCTTAGCCTTGGGGTAAATTTCAGGCACCGTCCCTGCCTGCACAAAGCTGACATCATGGTGAGCGCCACGGACACTAAAGCAATAAATAGCATTATTTCAGGGAGTGATGAATGCTATGGAGAAAATAAAGCTGGGTAATGGGAGAGAGTGACCGGAATGAGTCTCTTTGGGACGGCACAGGAAAGCTCTTTAGAAAGACACGATTACACTCAATGATGAGGAGAAACCAGCCACGCAAAGATGCAAGAAAACAGCATTCTAGATAAAGAGCAGAAGATCAAAATGTCTTGAGGGCTTCCCTGGTGGCGCAGTAGTTGAGAGTCCGCCTGCCGATGCAGGGGACACGGGTTCGTGCCCCGGTCCGGGAGGATCCCACGTGCCGCGGAGCGGCTGGGCCCGTGAGCCATGGCCGCTGAGCCTGCGCGTCCGGAGCCTGTGCTCCGCAACGGGAGAGGCCACAACAGGGAGTGGCCCGCGTACCGCAAAAAAAAAAAAAAAAAAAAAAAATGTCTTGAGACGGGAACCAGCTTGGTGACCCATGGAACCCCTGAAGACCCACGTGGCTGGAGCGCAGGAGCAAGGAGGGGGGCTTATGGCAGCAAGTGAGGGAGGTTAACGATGTTTGCAGAAGTATTCGAGTTTCCGAGCCCTGGGTTTGAATCTTCCTCATGTTCCATCACAACTCATCTGTTCACAGCCAAATCTTTCTCAAATTGGCAGAGAAAAAAATCGGCCTCTCTATTTGACACCCAAGCCAGATTTCCAATATTCAAAACTTCCAATATTCAAAAAAATGAAGTCAGATCCCAAGCAATTCAAAAGGATCACTTTGCTGGCTCAGTAGAATTTCTCTTTCCTCCAGAGAAACAGCTCCTAACATCGATCCCAATGTCCCGACCCCACGGGCAGGTGGAAAGAATCTTTAGCCAAACCCAACGAAGTACAAGTATGGTATAAAAGTTTTGATTTCCATTTAGAGGGAAAGCTCCAATATATTTATTAAGTCTGAAGTGCAAGCGCATTGCTATGGTGAGAACAAAATCACCACTAAGGACCCTGGAGTTTCATGCAAGATTTTTAATACAGTATTTCAAATTTAATTCAATTCAGCAAATATTTAATGAGCTCTAACAAGCTGCCAGTCTTGGGCTGGGGATGTAGAAGCAACCAGTCAGCAACTGTCAGCAAGGAGCACATAATCAAAGGATGACACAAATTTAGATAATAAGTTCTAGTGTTTTGAATAAAATATAAAGGGAACAAAGAAGACAGTGTGAATAATTATTTGCAAAGAGCTTTGTGGATTTAGGCTACGTGGCTCAAAAACTGTGCCAATTACCATAATTAAAATATCTAATTTCATAATTAGGGATTATAAATTATAACAGTATGGAATACATTATCTTCTTTTATTCGCTCATTAAGTGGTCTTTGAAGTCCTGTCTAAATGACACTGAACGACAGTCAACCTAAAACACAACAGAAGTAGAGGGGTTTTTATAAATGAAATTAATAGAGAAAAAGGTATATTCCATTTATAGAAGAAATCCAATTCTCACCAAACAATACCCCTCTAATTAGGATAAAAATCACAACATGTGCCTTATACTCCTGAGTAGCACTGTCCCTTTGAATTTTTTTAGATTGTTTACTGCACAAATCATTGTCAAGCAACCATGAAACTATAAAAGGTGGGAGAAACAAATAGAAACAGCTATCTCTACACAGGAACCAAATGCAAAAATGTAATAGGTCGATTCAGCAGGCCACTGGCTTTTGCTGTTGCTATTTTTTTTAAGTAAAAAACTCTCAAGTGAGCAAAAAGAAGGCTTTGCTGGAAATGCACATGGAAAACTGAGAAATCCTTCTGAGGCCCTCAGGAAACAACCCTGTCTTCACCTCCAGGACTCTGGAATTCAGAGCCTCACTTCTGCCTTTACACAGAGGCAGGTTTCTTCTTTCAGCAATTGTGAAACAAAAAAACAAAATCCAAATTCGATATTTGGTCTCTCTCCACTTCTTCCCACGAGCGGGGGCGGGGCAGGGGGCAGGGGGAGGGGCATTTGCCCCTTTTCTGTGCTCTGAGCCTCTCTCATCCCCCTCCTCACACGGATCTCTTGGGACACGCTCCTGCCTCAGGGCCTTGACACTTCGTGGCTTCAACCGTAATCCTCTCCCTGGAAGCCTCCGTGGCTGACACCTTCCCACTGTTCAGTTCTCTGCTTCATCTCTTAACAGAGCTTTCCTTCCCAGATGACGTTTTCTGATAAGCTCTCCTCCCCACCTAAGCCCTGCTGATCACTCCACTCACAATACTCAGGCTTAGTCTTCAAACTGCTTTCTACCATCTGAAATCAGCCTGTGGATTTCTGTACAACTGTGTTTAGAGGCTGACCTTCCCACTACAGTAGAAACACCTTGAGAGGACGGCTAGATCAGCCTTGGTTAGCACCATACCCATGTGGCCCAGAACTGAGCCTGAAACAGAGAAAGCCCTGGAGCCTCCCCACACTGCAGAAGAAACCAAGGCAGAGGAGTTGGGTGGCTTGTTCTGAGTTGCAGAGCTGGAGGGTATCGTGCGGGGATTCCCACCCAGACAGTCCTAACCAGCAGGCTGCACCGCCCCTTTGCTCGCACCCAAGTGCGAAGGCCCTCACAGAGGAGTCAGGGTGCCAGCCTCGCCGGGCCAGGCTGGGCTCTTTCTGTGACCCAGGGGAGAGGGCACAGAAATACACCTGCTCTGTTAGCAGCAGGCTCCCAGTACGCACGGGAGAGATCAGGAGGGCAGAAGCTCACGTCAGTGGGGGGACTCCATGACCTCAACCTTCCACCCCAACCCTGTCCATCCATGATCCTTCAGCATTCTGAGGCTTTTGTGGTAGGCAGCGTCCCCCCAAAGATGCCCCGGATCAAATCCCTGAAACCCGTGAATATGTTACATCCTACGGCAAAAGGACCTTTGCAGATGGAATTGAGGTTAGGGACCTTAAAAAAGGGAGGTTACTCTGGATTATCCCTGCAGGCCCAATATAATCACGTGAACCATTAAAAGTGGAAGAGGGGGCTTCCCTGGTGGCGCAGTGGTTGAGAGTCCGCCTGCCGATGCAGGGGACACGGGTTCGTGCCCCGGTCCGGGAAGATCCCACGTGTCACAAAAGTGGAAGAGGGGGCTTCCCTGGTGGCGCAGTGGTTGAGAGTCCGCCTGCCGATGCAGGGGACACGGGTTCGTACCCCAGTCCGGGAGGATCCCACATGCCGCGGAGCGGCTGGGCCCGTAAGCCATGGACTCTGAGCCTGCGCGTCCGGAGCCTGTGCTCCGCAACGGGAGAGGCCTCAACAGTGAGAGGCCCGCGTACCGCAAAAAAAAAAAAAGTGGAAGAGGGAGGCCAAAGAGTCAGACAGAGAGATGCAGTAGCAGAAGGTACTGGAAGCATGGGAGGGACCCACCCACCATGACTGGCTTTGGAGATGGAGCAAGGAGACTCTGAGTCGAGGAATGAGGGCATCCTCCAGAAGCGGAGGACAGTGGACGGGCCAGCCAAGAAACAGGGACCTCAGCCCACAACCAGAAGAAACCACCTAAATGAGCAAAAAACCGTACTCTCCCCGAGAGCCTCCAGAAGGAACGCTGCGCTGCCGACACCTGGATGAGACTCGCATTGGACTTCTGACCTACAGAACTGTGAGGCAGTAAACGTGGGTTGTTTTCAGGCGCTAAGTCTGTGGTCATTTGTTACGGCAGGAGCAAAGGACGACTGCAGATTTGGAGAGAAAATTCTGTTTTGCCTAGACGACAGGGCTGGTCAACCTTTCGGGAGACTCGTGAAGCGGTAAGTGTGCATTTGTAAAGAGAGCGGCAGGGGTTGTTATCAGATGTCTTCATCAATGAGCTGCAACCTGATTGGCACACCAGGAACATTAAAAATAGTGCATTGGCTTCTCTGTCATCTGAGTGCACTGCAGCAGATGGGGGTCCTGCCCCGGAGACGTCCCAGGCACAGGTATACGTATGAGTAACCATAACATCAAAAGAAAGCACCCCAAAGAAGGGAGCCCTTTATGTCTCCTGGGAGCCCAGGCTCCTGGCATGCTATTCCCGGAAACCACCCAGCCAGGAGCCCAAGACGGCAAGCACAAGTTGAGCAAGGAGTTCTGGTTCAGAATGTGTTCCTGAAGTAACAGGGCAAAAGGAAAGGCTGTGGTGAACATCAGAGAAAGAGCCTGGAGATCGTTTCAGCGGCATCTCATCACTAACATCTAGTATCCTCCGCCGTTCACGGAAAAGTCTCCTACTTGCTTTCTGAGAAACCACCCTGACTTGATTCAGCGCGTGTGGTTTGACTCGAGCCCACATTTTCTAGGGGTGGACTTGTGACCAGGCTTAGTGGACATGTGACCAGACTTAGCCAATCAGAGTATCCCATCTTTGGGGTTTACAGTCATTGGTTCTGAGATGAGCTTCTGCCTCAAATCAGGCCAATCAGAGGCGGCCTCAGGATCTTTGCTGCAATCTCCGTGTTTAGGACAGTGGCCAGCACAGAGTAGATGCTCAACGAATATTTAATAAATGAAAAATAGATGTGTTATTTTATTGCAAGCAAATCAGATTTGGCAAATATATGTATGTATTTTGGCAATGGTTTAACTAATATCTGTACTGATTATCTCTATAGGTTTGCTTACTTTGGACGGAGGAGGTGTTTCCCTTGATAAGAGTGTACGTTTCCACCAGGGCAAGGATCATATTACTATTGTTTCCTGCTGTAGCCCCAATGCCTGGTAGAATTCCTGACACCCTGTCAGCACTCAGGAAATAGTGATTGAATGAATGAATGACACTCCCATTCCCAGCCTCAGAACTATTGTTCTTCCTGGATCTTATGTTTGGAGCTGAGTATTTAGTTTGGATTCTGGTTCTTTGATTTGGGAATAGTGAACACAGCTGTATACAACTTTCTCAGTCTAATTCCGTCAGAAACAAGTGCCAAGAACAGACTCATTGTACTTTGCCTCTAAGAAAGCCTCAGCCGACTGGTGGGGGTCCTTGATGCAGGATTCAGCCCAGTGGATCAAATATTTGATGTGTATTACATGCAACGCTGAGCCAAAGCACATGTAAATTCATCTATATGTCTCCAACCACTTCAAGAAAAGTTCCTCGTCTCAAAGTCTACAGAAAATGTGCCAGTGTGACCACTATATGGCCGTCGCTTGAAAACTGTTAAATACGTCAGGCAGCTCAATAGTGCAAATACCAACCATTCTGTCCCACCACCTAGCTTAGGAAGTAAGTCTCAGAGAGGCCCTAAGGTTCCCTGGGGACACCCACCTCATCCCACCCACCCCCTGCCCTCCCCAGAGACAACCTGATGTTTATATGTATTATTTCCATGCATATTTTTTATTTTCTACTTTTACCACATACATATGTACTCACAGAAATGCACGAAATTGCTTTGCATGTTTTAAGCTTGTGTGGTGACATCTTGGTCTAGGTACACACTGACAACGTGCTGTTTCGTTTTTCTCTTCAGTCTTACGTTTTAAAGCCTGGTCCAAGTTGAAACACGCGGCGCTAATTACTCTCCATGGCTGGTGACTGCGTCCCTGGATAAACACAGGCGCGCCCGCGCCTCCATTCGCCTGCTGGTGTGCATTGGAGCTTAAACGCCCTGTGATGCTGCCTTTCTGAACAGAGCACAGGAGTGTGAAATCAGACACCGGGGATGGAAGGAGCTGGGTTCAAACCAGCTTCCTTAACTTTGCTCTCTTGTGAAAGCCACTTCACTTTCCCGACCTTCCTTTTTTCTCACCTGGCAAGTGGGGAGCTTTCTCACGAGTACTTCTGAAAACTGTTGTGAGGAATTAAGATGGGTGGATGAAGAGTTTTTAGGAACTTTCGAGATGCTGAAATAGGCAGAGTTGAAATTCCAGGGAGTGGAACTTCCAATCCCATTTTACTAATGCCCCTCGAAGAGCAGTGGACCTTCACCAGCTTGCATTCATCAAGCCGAGCCCCACTCATCCTCCCAAGCCTCCTCCTCCAGGAAGGCTCCTCTGGTTTTCCACCTGGACTTCACTGTCCTCTCTCTTCTCTTTCTCAGGTCACGTCCTGTCCACGTCACTTCCTCGGGGGCTCGAACAGCAGCTTGTATGGTCAGAGAACCCCCAGCTCAGAGGTTTCCATCTCCCTTGAAGCTGCCACGCAGGCCTCCATAGTAGGTACTCTGCTGACTCATGTTGATGGACAGTCTTCTTTGGTTCAGCAAGAAAATCCTGACACCTTCTGTAGAAGCTCACCAGTATTGCTTCATCTCATTCTATACTTCCTAAATGGAATGTTGAGTTCTGCTATCATAACTATTTCTGGATTCATTTATTCAATAGCTACATTTTTGCCTAGGGAAGAATATTTGTTAATTTACACATTTGCCTTCTCTCTACCTCTAGAGAGTCTGTGAGTTCCATGAAAGTCAGGATTATTTATCAGAAAAAAAAAGAGAGAGAGAGAGAAAGAGAGAAAGGGAGGGAGGGAGGGAAGAAGGGAAGGAAGGAATGAACGAACGAACAAATGGATGAACAAACTAAGAGAGGTAGGGGGGAAATTAACCAGAATTTGCACATAAGAGATGGTGAGAAAATACCTGTAAAATGAAAACTACATTCTAGCCATCTCTAGGAACTACACAGATAGGTGGACAAACCCTGAAGGAGTCAGCTAGATTTCTTGAGTCTGAATCAGGGATCCTGGACCACTGAGGCTGACCACCAAGGGGCTGACTTGGGTACATCTAAGCCTCATTTTTTCTAATTTCTGATGATGAAGAAATTGTGGGCCAGTTTTTCCAAGGCCTGACATTGCTCCTGGTTCTAGATATGGTTTGATGCCCAGACCAGATCTTAAATAACATCGAGTGACCGAGTAAGGCAGCTGTCTCCTTCGAGTTCTCCTGCAGCCCTCTGTACTGAGACGTCAAGGAGAAGTCTCAGTTCAGTGCTAACCTTTCTGTAACACTGACTCTTCTTCTTTGAAATAGAGAGAGCAGGCCTCCAGCCCAGGCCCTTCTGTAAGTAATGGTACCTAGATGGAATTCAATATTGTTGCTTTGCATATGTGGTATTTATATTTATGAGAACCTCTTCTTTATCACAAGTCAGTTTTCTATTTATGGTGGTGGATGTCAAGCTTCCTTTTTTTTTTTTTTTTTACGGTACGCAGACCTCTCACTGTTGTGGCCTCTCCCGTTGCAGAGCACAGGCTCCAGACGCGCAGGCTCAGCGGCCATGGCTCACGGGCCCAGCCGCTCCGCGGCATGTGGGATCCTCCCGGACCGGGGCACGAACCCGTGTCCCCTGCATCGGCAGGCGGACTCTCAACCACTGTGCCACCAGGGAAGTCCATCAAGCTTCCTTTTTAGATGAATTTATATGTTTTTTAAAGTGAGTTGACTTAAGTTGTGAGTAAATGATTCTACCTGGGGTGCATATCATAGTTAAATTCATGAAGATGACCGATCATAATGGATGGACAACAGGGTCCTACTGTAGAGCACAGGGAACTATAGTCAATGTCCTGGGATAAACCATCATGGAAAAGAATATAAAAAAGAATGTATATATATGTATAACTGAGTCACTTTTTGTACAGAAATTAACACAACATTGTAAACCAAATACACTCTAATTAAAAAAAAGGAAACAGATCAGGCCCATCACTGATAGGACAAAAAGTAAAGTCACCAAAATGGTAGATGATTGGCATTACAGAAACACAAGACAAAGCGTATCAGTATACCTGAAATGATAAATCATCCCTCATGCCAGGCAGGAGGAGGAAACCTGTCCCAGAATTAGACAAATGTCCCTAAAGGTCCTCACCTTTCATACCCATTACACTTTTATTTGCTGTGTCACCCATTCTTCTGGCGATGACAACCCCACATACTTCATTTGCAGATCAGAGTCTTACACTACCTAAAGGTCCTCACCTTTCATACCCATTACACTTTTATTTGCTGTGTCACCCATTCTTCTGGCGATGACAACCCCACATACTTCATTTGCAGATCAGAGTCGTATACTATGTCTAAATTCAACTGTTCCCCCAACAAACCTGCACTGACCACCAAGAGGACACGTGGCGAGCCCAAGGCTGCACAGGTAGTTGGGGGGTGACTGGCACTGACACCCATGCAGCTGGAATTTAGTCCTCACTCTTAACCCCTCTGCCCCACTGTCCTAGGAGGTTTCTCAGATCTGAAGGGTCCCTCTGTCATGAGAAGAAGGACTTCCATTAGAAATCAGGAATGAACTTCCCCAAGATCTCTTTCAAACTTTCTTGATACCAAGACCAGTCCGATCCCAATGCAATGCTGCCCAGCCCCCAGCAGCACACACCCTCCAAGCCACACGTCACGGCCACTGCTGAAAGTTTCTCAGGGCACTGTCAGATTCAGGTACCAATACCTAACCTGAAACCAATTACATGTTTTGGACCAAGAAATTGAATTCCCCCTGAAATCCGCACTTCTCAAACTCAAACTGAAACAGCAATGTAACTAACGTGTGAGCAGAAATTTCACAAGGTACAAAAATGGCTCGCAAAAATTAAGAAAAAGGGTTCAGACCGACTTACAATTAGATGCAATCTGAAACAACACTGAGATACCATTTCTCACCTAACAGACTGGCAAAAATTAAAAAGCACCCCAACACATTCTGCTGGCCAGGCTGAGGGGAAACGTTCTCGTCTATGGATGGCGAGAGTCCAGACTGGCACCGCCCCTCTGGAGGGAAACTTGGCAAAGCTTAAGAAAACGTCATATGCACTTACACGTTTTGACCCAGAAATCCTATTTCTAGGAAGCCACCCTGAAGATATTCCTCCAGATACATAAAAACCCATGCATACAAGTTTGCTCCTTGTAGCACTGTTTGTAGCTGCAAAATATTGGAGACAATAAAAAATATCCCCACATAGGGGAGGGTCTGAAGAGCTGGTGGCGCGTCTATAAATGAAGCATTACACAGGTATAAAAAAGAATGGGGTGTGGGATGTTAACGGTAGGGGAAGTTGAGACATGTCCAGGGGTAGGGGGTATACGGGAACTCTCTGTACTTTCTGCTCAATTTTGCTGTGAACCTAAAACTGCTGGGGTTTTGTTGTTGTTGTTTTTGTTTTTTTGGCTGCACGTTGCATCATGTGGGATCTTAGTTCCCCGACCAGGGACTGAACCTGCACCCTCCGCAGTGAAAGTGCGGAGTCCTAACCACTGGACCACTGGGGAAGTCCCTAAAACTGCTTTAAAAAACAAAATCTATTTAAAAGGGGGATGGAGAAAGAATGAGGAACTGAACTGGAGGAATCTCCATGCTATACTGTTAAGTGTACAAGAGTGCATCCATAATACACTCTCGTTCATGTCAGAAAGAAGATCTAAGAAAATGCACCTGTATCTACTTATTGGTGCAAAATCGTTATAGGTAGGAAAACCAGAAACTAAAGAGATTGGTGTGGAAAGAAGGGGGGTATGGGAACAGGGGAGTAGGGATAAAGGGGGAAGGCACACTTCTCTGAGCAGACAATTTGTATAGCTCTGACTCAGAACCATAGCAGTGTTTCAGATATTCTAAAAGTAAACACATGATTTTTTAAAAATCAGGAAGTAGGACAACCCAAAATGGAATATAAATGGCAATAATGAGCCAAACTATAGTACAAATGAGGAACCTGCCACCCTAAAGGAAGTGAGAAAGAAAAGATCTAGTCTAAGTAACTTTAGACACTATAGTTTGACTGGATAGTGTAAGGCTATAAACAACTAGCAATTTTGAAACCACACACACTAGGATTGAAGAAATACATAAATGTATAAGAGAACACGAAAACCAGGTTTCTCACCGTCAGAAAAAGAAGTTAAAAATAAGGAAAGGGGGAAGGTTAGCGTGAACCCTGGTGATTTATTGGAATCAGTGTTATCAATATGAATCATGTTTTGGCAGGGGAGAGATGATGGACGGATGAATGGATGGATGACGGATGGGTGGATGGATAATGGATGAATGGATGGATGATAGATTGATGAATGGATGGATGGATAGATAAATGGATGGATGATGGATGAATGGATGGATGGATAAATGAATGGATGGATGATGGGTGAATGGATGGATGGATGGATAGATGAATGGATGGATGATGGATGGATGGATGGATGAGGATGGATGGATAGATGAATGGATGGATGATGGGTGAATGGATGGATGATGGATAGATAAATGGATGGATGATGGATGAATGGATGGATGGATGGATGGATGGATGGATGATGGATGGATAGATGAATGGATGGATGATGGGTGAATGGATGGATGGATGGATAGATGAATGGATGGATGATGGATGGATGGATGGATGATGGATGAGGATGGATGGATAGATGAATGGATGGATGATGGATAGATAAATGGATGGATGATGGATGAATGGATGGATGGATAGATGAATAGATGGATG
>NC_041232.1:21072559-21174379 GCF_002837175.3 Physeter macrocephalus | reverse complement strand
ATGGATGGATGGATGGATGGATAGACAGATAGATGGATGTGTGTGTATGTGGACACAAGGGCTAGTATGCATATGTACATTTCATAGCTCTCTTTACTAAGTAGGCTTAGGAACAATGATACCTCAGTAGCAACCAGCACACCTAGCACTGAGACCTTGAGATGGAAGTATAGGGCTAAGCAACATTCCTTAAAACCCCTGCTGTAGCACAAGAATATTTTCCATTTGAAGGGAGCAGACACACAGCCAGACAGACTTGAGACTAAAACACTCAGACTGAAACTTCTAAGTAGATCTTTAAATTCTCCTTGTGTTTCAAATACAGAAAAGGCAATTAAAGGAAATGCAAACCTTAAGTAAGCTTTAATTACAGATAGGTTTACGACATCTCCTAAAGATGGGTTTACAAAAAATTTAAGGCTCTGTCCTCTTTCTCAATTCATGCAGCAAATCCTTCTGGGAATTCTAGGAGGTTTAGACTTCTGACTCACCACACCTCAAGCAAAATGGAAGACAATGTTTTTCTGAACGCTTATACTTAAAGTCATAAACATCAGCTGGCAGATCCCCATTTTGCCCCAGAGCCAGCTGACCACAAAATGCTTTATCAGCATGTAGGAACATGTCATGAAGCCACAGGGACGTGTATTGACAAATGCCTCATGCACGGACGAGCCATCCTCCCTCCGTTTAATCTCAAAATTTACTGCAGTGGCATCAGTCACTCAGTGGGTGTTACAACCGATGTCCATGTGCTGAACGAGAAATGAAGCTCTATTTGGTCCCATATTTCCTGAGATTGCTTTCCCACCCCACCCTTGTCACCACCCTGACTAGGAGCCCAGGAGAGAACTAAGTGCAGAGTTGTGGAAAGACAGCCAGAGTCCATGGTGTGTACCGGGCAGAGAGAAACTTCTGGGCGAAGATCTCCTGACCTGGCAGTGCCAACGGACACTGTCTCTGGGGGAGGCCCAGAGACAGCTTCAAGGGCAACACTCATGACCTTCTGGAATCCAGCAATTCACCACCACCCCGAATTCTTGGTGACCAATAATTTCCTCTCCAGCTCTATAAACCTGTCATTTCAAAAACTGTTATATATGGGGAAACATAGTATGCATGGCCTTTAGGGGGTGGGTTTTTTTCACTCAACCTAAAGCCCTTGAGATCAATTCGAGCTGCTGTATCAACAGTACATCCCGGGGCTTCCCTGGCCGTCCAGTGGTTAGGACTCCGCACTTCCACTGCAGGCGGCCGGGGTTCGGACCCTGGTGGGAGAACCAGGATCCCCGCATGCCCCGAGGCTCGGCCAAATAAAAAAAAATTTTTTTAACTCCTTTTATGGCTGAGAAGTGTCCCATGGTATGGATGTTCTACGTATTAACTATTTACCTGTTAAAGGACCTGTGGATTGTTTCCAGTTTAAGGTTATTACAAATAAAGCTGCTATGAACATTCATGTACAGGTAAATAAGTAATAAAATAAGTAAATGCCCAGGAGTGCCACTGCTGGCTTGCACGGTAAATGTTTGGATTTCATGTCTGAATTTCGAAAAAACTGCCCAACTGTTTTCCAGATTGGCTGTACCATTTTACACTCCCACCAGCATGCCTGAGAAATCCATTTCTCCAAATTCACACAAACATTTGGCAATGTGTGTGTGTGTGTGTGTGTGTGTGTGTGTGTGTGTGTGCATGTGTGTGCAGGTATACAATAAATGATTATATACATACACGTATAAATTTTAGCTATCTTAATGTGTGTGTGTGTGTGTGTGTGTGTGTGTGTGTGTGTGTGCAGGCACGCATAAATATACAATAAATGATTATATACATACACGTATAAATTTTAGCTATCTTAATAGGTGTGTAGTTATTTCTCATCTCATCTTGGTCTTAGTTTGCATTTCCCTAATTGCTAGTAATGTAAAACATCTTTTTCATATGCTTACTTGCCATTCATATTTTTCTTCAATGAAATGTCTTTTCTTGTTGTTTTCCGAGCCTTGCCAAAATACACCTTTTTAAAAATATTATTGAACTTTGATTTTTTTTCGTCAGATACGTTGTTTGCAAATATTTTCTTTCAGTCTATAATTTCTTTTCACCTTCTTAACAGAGTCTTTTGCAGATTAAATATCTTTAATTTTGATGAGGTCCAATTTATCTTTTTTTTCTCTTTTATGCATCAAGCTCTCAGTGTCAAGTTTAAGAACTGCTCACCAAGTCTTAGGTCCTAAAGATGTTCTAGGTTTCCTGATAAAAGCTGTGTTAGTTTACATTTTACATTTAAATCTGTGATCCGTTCTGAGTTAATTTTTGTAAAAAGTGTGACATTTAGGTCAAGGTTCATTTATTTTGCCATTGATGTCCAATGACCCCAGCACCATACATTGAAAAATGACTGTTTGCTTTTTAATTAAGACATGATATACCTCTGCTGAGTAATTTTCTTGTGGACAGTCTTCTGTTAGTCTGCCACTGCCATGTCACCCGAAATAATTGAGACTTGCCCAGGTTTTAATGTGCTAACACTCTTCCTCAACAAGTAAAAAAATACAGGTGTTAGTCTCAGCGTTTTTTTAACCCAAAATTTGATGTCAAAATACTTATATCTTCTTCTTACACCCTCTTGTTGCATGCATTCGCCCTTCCAGCTAGTACTCTCGCTTCTGCAAAAGAAAGCGACATCCTGTTCCCCTTCAATGAGAACGCAAGGTCTAAGTGGCCATGCCACTGCCCTCTCTTTATGCTGGTATCCCTGCTGGCCCGCTCCCTCCCTTTAGATTTAGACTGTATCTCTACGCATGCACATGATCTGTCCTTCAGTCTCACGCCAAAGGCTTTCTGACATTAGAAACTATTTTTTCTCTTCTTGAATATACATCTCCCGAGCACTGGGCAAAATCTCACCTGCTTCATGCCTTCAACCACTGGCCGACCCCAGGGCAAGTGTCTCACGATGAGCAAATCAGTGATGAAATAACGATAGTCACGAGGGCACTGACCACCACGTCTTCTTGTTTGGCAATGCCCCGATGACAACTTTGTCTCCAACTACAGCCCGCTGAGCTGAGAATGTTCCCGGGCCCCATAACGGCCAAGAGTGCCAACCTCTCTGCAAGTGAAACATGATTTCATCCAGCCTCTCCTTCCCTGGCCGGATGGCACTGCCCAACCTGATGTTATTGATGGCACAGTGGTCACCTAGTTGCATTTGGAAATGAGCCTTCAAGACTCCCTTCTGATGGGTCCACAGACATCTTAAAGCAACCCCTGTGAGAAAACTGAAGCTTCTGGACAGAAGCTGGTACCCTCATTTGAACAGGAGTTCCAATCCCATGACACAGTCTGACATCTCTGAAAAGCAGAGCAATTTTCCCATGATGCTTGGTCTTCCTAATCTATTTCTTCAATGTAGAAAATAATCTGCACTTTGGATCAGCTCAGGCAAATGACATACCTCACGGTGAACTTTTAAGTTCCCATTAAAATGAAACTAACATGTTTGCCTTCAAAAGCTTAAATCTGGCATTAATCCCCAAAAAAGAAAGTATTCTCCAAAAGAAAAATACTAGCCCATAAGGATAGCTTGCATGCAATACCGCCAACCAATTAGCTTTGAATATAAATAATGACTCACCTCTGCACAGTGAACTTGAGCTCCTCAGAAAACACTGGTTTCTTCCAGGAAGGTGATATCTGCTCTGAGGATGTGACCTGTCACAGGAAGAGAGTTCACAGTGAGAACAATCTTTTTTTTTTTTTTTGCAGTACGCGGGCCTCTCACCGCCGCGGAGCACAGGCACCGGACGCGCAGGCCCAGCGGCCACGGCCCACGGGCCCAGCCGCTCCGCGGCGCGTGGGATCCTCCCGGACCGGGGCACGAACCCACGTGCCCCGCATCGGCAGGCGGACCCCCAACCACTGCACCACCAGGGAAGCCCGAGAACAATCTTTGTATGATGTCAATGGCCTCCTTGGTCTTCTATGGCTAAGTAGAAAGACGAAGGAAAGAAAAAGAAAGATGCTGAATTAGATCAAAAAGCAGTTTACAAATGAAGTAGAGAAATCTGAGCTGCATTTCGTTAGTGATGTCATATATATGTGAAAGGAATTTGTTCTGTAATTTGCAGGAAATGACTCTCCATGGTACATGACTAATGTGGTAGCATCCTTGGAAAGAGCCTGCATGCTACATGTGAGTGTAAAGTGGAATTTGCCTGAGTGATCACTTGCATATGGCTAAAATGTATACGGATGGTCTTTTATATCCTCTTCTCTCACTCAGAGTTCATTTTTGGTGAGCAGCCAGGACCCTAGGCCCAAACATCACTTCTTTTTAACTCTCATGCCCCTTCCTCCATCCTTGGGTAAATCTGCCACGGAATCCAGGTCTCTGCCCACTTAGACTCTCAGCCTCCTGGCCTCAGAGCTGGGATCCATTGAAGTCCAAGTAGTACAAGGGTTTGGGCAAAGTTAGCCCGATGTGACCACAGAAATTAATTCAGGGATCCCCACGCAACCCACAGGGACAGGAAACTCTCTCTGAGGAGGAAACCTGATGCTAATGCAAGAAGCTGGGAGACCAAGAACCCAGGGGCTGCCGGAGCTGTCTACACAAGCCCGCACCAGAAGGGAGAGAAACCCACCCGGACCGTGCAGCCTGCTCACAAACCCTGGGGTTGAGAGGCGGCCTCCCCACGGCCATCGTGTCTTCTGTCCCACGCTCTTAGATCCGGGACGCTGGGCTTCCCCAGAAGCCCCGCTCCCAAACCGACACTTGCATCTCATTGGGCATATTCATGTCATGTGACCATTCCTTTCTGCAAGGGTGTCTGGGAATTGTAGTATTTTTTTTATCCTGAGCTGGGCATACTGGGTTGCAAACACAATCTGGATTCTTTAAGTGAAGAAGGGAGGAAAATGATTACAGATAAAGTAGCATTAGAGTTGGCCACATTAATAAACAGCTCTACTAGGAGGCGATCGCCAAAACAAAAACCGATACAGAGTTTTAAATGGCTCCCCTTAGGAGCAAGGCTAGAAATAGGGAGAAATGGAGAAGGACAATTTTGCTTTTTAATATATGCCTTTCTGGATGATCGATGTTTGATTCTAAATAAATGACATGTAGTCCCATGAGCTGAGAGAATTTAGCAATCCTTCCATTCAATGTGCAGTGTCCTCATCCCTGCTCCCATGTGATACTCGCACTTGACATAGTTGCTCCGGTTACACAGCTATTTCCTTTGATCTGGACTACCGGTTGGCTTGAAATAGAATCAAAGTGTTTCTTTTTTTCTGTACAGTCTCCTTGGATAAGAATATTTATCTGCACTGGAAGTGGGAGGGGGTTTAGAATAGTGATGAAGACAGAACTTTCTCAAGATGAGGACTGTTTTTTATACACTGAGTGTTGGCCCAGTTGTGGAGTGACTCTTTCAAATAGCAGATCTTAGAAGATTTATGTTTCACCTGATGTTGGCACCTTAGTTTTTTTCATGGAAGGGCCTGCTTAGCTGAACATAAATTACAGGGACACCACACGCTCCAGTTTGTTTAAACAGCTTGTTAAAATCTATCCTCCTCATATGAGGATGTCAATTTCTAAAGCCTGCAAGTATGCAGTCAAGATTATGCCTGAAAAGCACCTTAAGTTGCCCATAAAGAACAGAACAATTCCACCTCTCAATAAATCCAGAATAGCCAGCTTTTTCTGGAGTGTTGTGTCAGACTATTGTTTCTTTGGCCCATCTCTAGATGAACTTGAGTTTAGGCACATTTTAAAAAACAACAACAGCAGGTATACATACACACGCACACAACTTGTGCATACACACACAGAGACTGAAAGCTGTCTCAAGACTAGACTGATAGAAGGAGAATTTCAAATTTCAAGGCAGGTGGATTTCTGAAGAGCAAATGCAACTTTTTAACATCAGTTGGTGGTGTGTCTCAGTATCTCTATAAAAGTGCTTCAAGCCCAGCTTAAAGAGTCTCAGGAAGGAGAGGAAAAAAGATTCCCATTGAGTTGGATTTAGTTTTTGACCGTCAGCTCGTGCAGGGGCTGGAGTGGAACCTGGGCAGGGAAGCAAGACGCAGAGATGCCCTGGCCCCGCTGCCAGTGCCTTTAACCCATGCGGCCCTGCAGACCCTTTGCTACTGCACAGGCGGCAAGACAAACACATTTTCGCTTTCTGTCCTCCTGCCTCCTCACCCCAGGACCCTGGCAGAAGCCGTGCGCCGCCAGCGTCCCTGCGGGGCTAAGGCCTGGCCCCTCGCAGGTCCCCAGGGCCACCAAAGCCAGTGCTGGGCGAGAAAGGGCGCTTGATGCCACCTGCGCCAGGAGCTTGGAGACCACCCTCCCGCCCCACCCGCCGAGTCGGCGCGGTGACCCCCACCCCAAGTGTGCACAGTGAAAATAACAGTAGTCGTATCACCAGCTGGTCTGCTAGTGAATGCTCCAGGCGCTGGGCTGTGTCCGACGTGTCCATGACATTCCCTCCACTCCAAGAGGCCGCGCGTTCCCCCGGGGTGAAAGGCTGCAGGTAGGGGACTCCTGGGAAGCCCGGTTCTATTCCAGAGACTCGCACCCACCAGCGTCTCTGGGCCCGACAACCCCTACCTGCAACCTCCAAATCACATCGGACCGAATCTGGGGTGTCAGGGGGAGTCCCCGAATTCTGCCAAGCTCGGGTTTGCTGTAGCTGCGTTGTGAGCGCGCCTGCCTCGGTGATCCACGAGCAACTCTGGGACCTGGGGTTGGGCAGAAGGGGTGCGAAACGCCAGGCTCTCCGCCAGTCCCAGTTTGACGAGGTGCAGATGGGGGGTTGGAGGTGATCCTCTGCTTGGCGGAAAAGGGGGTTCACATAACCGGACCCCGCTTACTGGATCTCAGGTGTTATAATGTGCTCAGTGTGGGCTGGGTGTAGACCCCACGAAAACCCGAGTGGGCTGCAGTAAACGCATGCCCTCAGCCACGCCCCCTCCTCACCTCCGGGATCAGAACGCAGTCCGACTCCAGGTGCTTCAGATGCCTTCAGGTAGGGGTTCTGAAGATCCTGGAACGGACACGTTTGCCCCAGCCCCCCACGAGACTGACCCAGGGTCTGCCCATCCAGGGAAGGGGCCCCGCAGAGGCGCCGCCTTTGGCAGCAGCGCCCTCACCAGATTTCCCCAACAAACCCTAAGTTCAAGCGACCCCCGCCCAAGGGCCGGCGCGACAGACGCCCCCGCCCCTGCCTTACCTCTGCCCGGCAGGGTGCCCCGCACAGCCCCGGGGCCCTGTGTTTGGAGCGCATCATGCAGCCCCCAGGTTCACGCCTCCCGCCCGCAGCCCCCGCGGCTGCCCCCGACCCCGGGGCGACACGGGCAGCCGAACTGGGCGGGTCCGGCTGCGTCTCCGAAGGTCTTGCCGGATCCCGGCTGGGTGGTCCTCGCCCCGGCGGCTCCGGCTCTGGCGGCGGCTGGGGCTCGGATCCCACAACTTTTCTCCAGCCTCTGTGGCCTCCTGGGCTCCGGACCCTCGGGACTCCCGGCCCCGCCCCGCCCTGGCCCCGCCCCTTCCCCGGCCCGGCCCCGCCCACGGGTGCCCCGCCCCGGCCCCGCCCCGCCGGAGGTGGTGTGAGAAAGTGCGCCCACCCGCGGGAGAGCATTCTCTAGGCCGCCAGAAGCTTCGGGAGAGAAAGAGGGAAGGGGAGAGGGGCGGTTTCCATAGGACCTTCAGAAATTCGCTTCTCTGCCGCTTAACCCTACTTTGTGCACCTTCTTGCCTTAGCTCCCCGCTGCGTAGCCCTGGTGAGTTCTGATACGGCTCACCAAGTCACTGCGGGAGGGGGAGGGTGGTCGACACTCTTTGAGATGTTCGGATGTCTGGAATTAGAATGGGGTAAAAACTCTGCGTGTGTGTGTGTGTAAAAGCACACAATTCTATGTGGCCACACGGCGCTGGGAGATCGTGGTTGCCTCAGGAAGGGGACTGGACGGTTGAGATTGGGGAAAAAGTAATTCTACTTGCCGGCCAGGAGCAGAGCGCAGCTAAGAAAACGCTTCCAACCAAAAAGGTTAACTGTAAAATACTGATTCTTAGAGTTCTAGATGCAAGCAGAAAATTAATTTTTAAACGAAGTACGCTAATTACGCGGTTCTCCACTTCATGTGGCTACGAGACCCAGGGGAGAAGACTCAGTGGCCGTAGCTGCCCGTGGCCACACGTAGCAGCAGGGACGGCTCTTTCTTGCATGGTTTATCACAGGATATTGCATATAGTTCCCCGTGCTGTGCAGTGGGACCTTGTTGTTTCCCCATTCTATATATACTAGTTTGCATCTGCTAACCCCAAACTCCCAGTCCTTCCTTCCCTCCCCTCCCCTTTGGCATGCACAAATCTGTTCTCTACCTCTGCGAGCCTGTTTCTGTTTTGTAGATAGGTTCATTTGTGTGATATTTTAGAGTCCACATGTAGGTGATTTCATATGGTATTTGTCTTTCTCTGTCTGACTTGCTTCACTTACTATGATAATCTCTAGGTCCATCCAGGTTTGCTGTGGGGATTGGAGCTCTGAATTCAGAGGAGGAGGAGGGACAAGAAGATGAGTCATTAATGTGAGCTAGAAGGAGCTGGGTGACGGAGCTGGGACCCCTGACATGGCTGGGAAAGGGTTCCTCATTTTCATCTCCCCCCGGATGTGCCCTTGGATGCTGAGAACTCGGAAGCCTGGGAGAAATTGCCTCTCACCGCCTTCTCCATCTCTGATTAAGGAAGCAAGTGTGCCTTGGGGGTGGATTAGAACATTCATGGAGATCAGAAAGATACACAGGGCTAGGGTACGAGGTAGGATGGGGCAGAGTTAGCAGAACCATTGATTAGAGTTAGCGTAACAAGCGTTTGTTTGACTCACATAACAAGGAGTGTGGAGGTAGGGAGCCCAGGATTCGGACAGTGGCTCAGCTCATAAGAACCCAGGACCGTTCCATTTTCTGCCCCCATCATTAGCAGGTTGGCTTGTCATGTCACCATGGTGAGATTGTACCTGCAGGTATCTTGTCTGTTTTCCAGGCAGGTGGAGGGGAGCAGGGCACAAGGACAGCAAGCCTGCCTGTGGGGTTTATTTAGGAAGGGATGTCCTCCCCAGCAGACGTCTAACCAGACCCTGGGTGGCAGGCCCACCAGTGCCTACATCCGGGGTGAGACCACCGTGATGTCTCTGCAGGCTGACGTTATTAGGCTGTGCAAACCGGGGCTGGGCGGGGCAGGACCCAGGGGAGGCGGGAGGGAGGAGGGGCTTTGCCAAGCTGCCCGCTGCCTGCCGTCCAGCAGGAATCATCGTCCCACCCGTGGCGCTGGCTCCTGAGGCGGGGCGGGAAGGAGGGGGGCTGAGGCGGTCCACGGTGAAGGAGGAAGGAAGTCGAATTCATCCCCCACCACCTTCCATCGGTCGTAGTTTCACCCTGGGAGCGTGAACCCTTGGCGCGCCCGGTGTGCACCTGGATGCCGAACGGTCCTCAGCCCTGCGGCATCCTTCATCTCCGGCCAACAGGGCTGCCCGGGGCAGGGAACAGGGGCCACACCTCATGGCCCTTCCGAACGGTGTGCCAGGCTGTGGCCATGAGGCAGGGCCTGGGGCAAGTCAGATGGGCTGCACCCTCATGACATCAGTCCAAGTGCTCCCGGGGGCCAGGTGACATCCCTACAACACCCAGACTTCCCTCCATCTCACCACTGACTCTCTGGCACCAAACAAACTCCAAAAGTGAAAATCAGATGACCTACTGTATAGCACAAGGAACTCTACTCAATAATCTGTAATAACCTATATGGGAGAAGAGTCTGAAAAAGAATGGATATATGGGGACTTCCCTGGTGGTGCAGTGGTTAAGAATCCCCCTGCCAACACAGGGGACACGGATTCCAGCCCTGGTCTGGGATAGATCCCACATGCCGCGGAGCAACTAAGCCCGTGCGCCACTACTACTGAGCCTGTGCTCTAGAGCCCGCGAGCCGCAACTACTGAGCCCACGTGCCACAGCTACTGAGCCTGCACAGCTACAGCCTGTGCTCCGCAACAAGAGAAGCCACCGCAACGAGAAGCCCTCGCACCGCCGCAAAGAGTAGCCCCCGCTCGCCGCAACTAGAGAAAGCCCGCACGCAGCAATGAAGACCCAACGCAGCCAAAAATAAATAAATAAATTTATTTTTTTTTAAATGGATATATGTAGATGTATAACTGAATCACTTAGCTGTACACCTGAAACTAACACAACGTTGTAAATCAACTATAATATAAAATAAAAATTAAATTTAAAGAATCAAATGATTCCAAAAAGATCAGGCTTTGGTTACCTCCCTGTCAGATTATTTGACGTATTTGGTTTTATTTAAAAACAACAGGGCTTCCCTGGTGGCACAGTGGTTGAGAGTCCGCCTGCCGATGCAGGGGACACAGGTTCGTGCCCCGGTCCGGGAAGATCCCACATGCCGCAGAGTGGCTGGGCCCGTGAGCCATGGCTGCTGAGCCTGTGCGTCCGGAGCCTGTGCTCCGCAACGGGAGAGGCCACAACAGTGAGAGGCCCGCATACCGCAAAAATAAATAAATAAATAAATAATAAAAACAACAACAACTGGGTTTTGAAATGGCCACTGTCTGCCTTTAAAAAATACACACATATCCCATTTCTTCCCTCGGAACTGTCTTTATAGTGTATCTCAAGTGGAAATTTGAATACATTGACACAAGCCAAGCATTTGCATCAACTTTTTTTTTTCTCTTTTACTTTGTACGCTTTTTTTTTTTAAACACCTTTATTGGAGTATAATTGCTTTACAATGGTGTGTCAGTGTCTGCTGTGTAACAAAGTGAATCAGCTATACGTACAGATATATCCCCATATCCCCTCCCTCTTGCGTCTCCCTCCCACCCTCCCTAGCCCACCCCTCTAGGTGGTCACAAAGTTAACGACCTAAGAGGACATTTGAGAGTAACATTTGAAAGATGTTTTCTGTGCTGCTCAGTGACTGTTCCTGAAACTGGGCAGGAGTGACAGGAGTTAGATTTTTTTTTTTTTTTTGCGGTACGCGGGCCTCTCGCTGTTGTGGCCTCTCCCGTTGCGGAGCACAGGCTCTGGACGCGCAGGCTCAGTGGCCATGGCTCACGGGCCCAGCTGCTCCGCGGCATGTGGGATCTTCCCGGACCGGGGCACGAACCCGCGTCCCCTGCATCGGCAGGCGGACTCTCAACCACTGTGCCACCAGGGAAGTCCCAGGAGTTAGATTTTTTAATGGATTGAAATTTCTGTTCAGATCTGCTCTAGAAGGACAAACCAATAACATGTCTGCTTCTTTACGGTGTGTATTGCTTCTTCACAGAACATCCTGGGTTTTTGAGTTTCATTTCAACAGACGAAGACAAAGTCCTAGTTAAGGAGAAAAAAAAAAAAGCATTTTTTTTCTATCCAGCACTTTCAAAAAAGAGGAGGCATTTGTAACGAAAACACTGATAATTGGGTCCATATGTCGCTGGGGAATAGAGTCCTCCACTGAGATCAATAAGAAGAGATGCTTGTAATAAAAACATCAGCAGGAGATGTACTGAGAAATTAGTTTGAAAACTCCAAATGCTTTCACAAATGCAGGCATCAGACTCTGGGTCACCCACATTCTCCCTAGTTTTAATTTATTTCAAAAAAAAATCATTCCACCAATTCAGAAAGCCCTCAGGGCTCTGAATGTGTGCTCCCTGTATTCCATTCTGCACTCCTGCAAGCTACTTGGTGCCATGTCCAATTGTAACTATCCGTGAATTAGAGATTCAAGTTTTGTCTGGGGGGTGGAGATGTGTACTCAGATGACTCACTCCCCAGCTGGGCCCAACTTTGACAGCACTTTGAGTGTGAAAGCTGGCCTTTGGAGAATTAATAAATACTGTGATGCTTATTCACATTCCAATAAAAGATTCCCTTTCTTTCTTTCAGTGTTAGCACTCCTGGTCCGCAGCAGTATATTCGCTTACAGATCATGAGCTATAAAAGTCTAGCCCTGGGCTTCCCTGGTGGCGCAGTGGTTGCGCGTCCGCCTGCCGGATGCAGGGGACACGGGTTCGTGCCCTGGTCCGGGAGGCTCCCACATGCCGCGGAGCGGCTGGGCCCGTGAGCCATGGCCGCTGAGCCTGCGCGTCCGGAGCCTGCGCTCCGCAACGGGAGAGGCCACAACAGTGAGAGGCCCGCGTACCGCAAAAAAAAAAAAAAAAAAGTCTAGCCCTTTGCTGACTCTTCATTTGGAGCTGAACAGGATTTAAAAGCTGGCTTGTGCAAGCATGAGCAATGTAAAGCTGACATGTTAGGTTTGCATTGGAGATTCAAAGACACAGGTGATGTTTTCTGTTAATTTTAAAAAGAGGAATAAGATTTATCAAAGTTATATCCCAGTGGCTGAAGGAGGTGTCTGTGACGTGAAATGCCTTTTGGCTTCTCTTTGAAAGGAACATGGATATTAAAGAGAGCCCTGTCCCCAGGGACCTCCTTTCTTCCCTCCCCTGCAACAGGTAAATTCTAGCAAACTTTTTTTTCCTTTGCTCTGGACCTTTATTTGTTTATTACCATTTTTTAAGTGTAGTTAATTTGCAATGTCATGTTAGTTTCAGGTGTAAGGCAAAGTGATTCAGATATACACACACACATAGATATGTTCTTTTTCAGATTCTTTTCCATTATAGGTTATTACAAGATATTGAATATGGTTCCCTGTGTTCTACAGTAGGTCCTTGTCATTTATGTATTTTATATATATATATATATATATATATGGTGTGTGTCTGTTAATTCCAAACTCCTAATTTATCCCTCACCCCCGATATCCCCTTTGGTAACCATAAGTTTGTTTTCTATGTCTGAGAGTCTATATTTTGTAAATAAATGCATTTATATCATTTTTTAAAGATTCCACATATAAGTGAAATCATACAATATTTCACTTTCTCTGTCTGACTTCGCTTAATATGATAATCTCAAGGTCCATTCATGTTGCTGCAAATGGCATTATTTTATTCTTTTTTATAGTTGAGTAATATTCCATTGTATATACGTACCACATCTTCTTTATCCATACATCTGTCGATGGACATTTAGGTTGTTTCCATGTCTTGGCTATTGTGAATAGTGCTGCAGTGAACATTGGGGCGCATGTATCTCTTTGAATTATGTTTTTCTCCGAGTATAGGCCAAGGAGTGGGATTGCTGGATGATAAAGTAACTATTTTTAGTTTTTTAAGGAACCTCCATACTGTTCTCCATAGTGGCTGTACCAGTTTACATTCCCACCAACGGTGTAGCAGGGTTCCCTTTTTCTTTGCACCCGCTCCAGCATTTATTATTTGTGACTTTTTAATGATGGCCATTCTGACCAGTGTGAGGTGATACCTCATTGTAGTTTTGGTTTGCATTTCTCTAATGATTAGCGATGTTGAGCATCTTTTCACGTGTCTGTTGGCCATCCGTCTGTCTTCTTTGGAGAGATGTCTATTTAGGTCTTCTGCCCATTTGTGTGAGGTGATACCTCATTGTAGTTTTGGTTTGCATTTCTCTAATGATTAGCGATGTTGAGCATCTTTTCACGTGTCTGTTGGCCATCCGTCTGTCTTCTTTGGAGAGATGTCTATTTAGGTCTTCCGCCCATTTTTTGATTGGGTTGTTTGTTTTTCTAACAGTAAAGCTGTCTGAGCTGTTTGTACATTTTGGAAATGAATCCCTTGTCGGTAGCATTGTTCGCAAAGATTTTCTCTCTAGGTCGTCTTTTCGTTTTGCTTATGGTTTCCTTTGCTGTGCAAAACAGGGAGCTCTTTTTTTATTGGTGGTGGTCCCAAGAAAAGTGGAGGAACGGGTGGAGAGCGTGGGGAGACCCTCTCACAAGGGTCTAGGGGCCGCTGAGGAAATATGAGGTCTTCTTCAGCCCACCTTCCCCTCTTCACCCTCTGCTCCTTCCTTCCCCAGCTCCACACGCGGTATGGCCTCAGCCTGTGTAACTTTCTCTGTGGTCAGTGTGTCACCTCAAAATTATTTCACACACTTTACATGAATCATATTTTGGCAAAAACCCCTCTGTTGGAAATATCCCCCTACCTGGAGATAGCCTGTTGCTAGAGGGGACCCTGGGCACCTGCCCTCCATCTGTGAAACGAGGCTGTCGGGTGAGGCGACTCCCAAGATTGCTTCCAGCATGAATATTCTGTTATTCTAATTTAGAAGTCCATAATCTGATGCTCTATAAAGTGAAGAGAGTCTTTATTTTGCTACATTTTCAGACATAAGGGGCAATGCTATGAATACCCTTATTTAAAATCTTAAGCTTCCAAGTCTTTATTTTGGAAGCTATTTCAAGTTTCCCACATTCTCCAAAGAAATCTCTTCTTTAGTGAGGAAAAGGGATATGGAAGGGGAGGAAAGAGAAAAAAAATGCAAGTTGGGGCCAGACAGGGTTGTCTGAGGATAGAGTTACCAGATTTAACAAAGAAAATAGAGGACACTCAGTTCACTTTGAATTTCAGATAAACAACAAATAATTTTAGTGTAAGTATATCCTATGTAATATTTGGGATATACTTAAACTAAAAAAAATCCAAAGTTGTCATTTCTATGAAATTCAAATTTAACTAGATGCCCTATGCATAGCTTTACAAAAATTCTGTGCTTGGTAAATGCTACTGTCCTGTTATTCATTCAGTATGTCTTGCAGAAATAGTTTATTTTCTAGTCCATAAGACATAACCGAGTATAAAACGCACTCATTTCTTTTTTTTTTTTTTTTTTCGGTACACGGGCCTCTCACTGCTGTGGCCTCTCCCGTTGGAGAGCACAGGCTCCGGACGCGCAGGCTCAGCGGCCATGGCTCACGGGCCCAGCCGCTCCGCGGCTTGTGGGATCTTCCCGGACAGGGGCACGAACCCGTGTCCCCTGCATCGGCAGGCGGACTCTCAACCACTGCGCCACCAGGGAAGCCCCACACTCATTTCTTAAAGACAAATATTTATGGGGGAAAATCCAAGTACTTTACATCATACACGGTTGGGAATTGATTTTTAAATTGTTTTGTAGGAAAAATATATAACGTTGCTCATGTAAATACAATATGCTGTATATTATATATGAGGAAACAGTTCTGGAGTTGAAATAATAGCCAACCAGTGCTGAAAAATTATAAAATCACATAGTTAAAAGAAATACATCAGCCAATAATAACTGGAATACAGCAGAAGAAATACCACAAATATGCCAGTAAAATGAACTTATTCCTTATATGTATCGTTATGAAAACAAAGGGCCAGTATGGTAGTTCATAGAATACTGGTAACTAAAAAGCAAAGCACACTATAAAATAAATGACATTAGTATGAATTCCTATACGTACTTGTAGTCAGGGTAAATCAAGCAACAAAACCAACAAAAATATAAATTTTGAATGAATTCTCACCCAGGTTGTCAGATTAATGTAGACAAAATCAGTATTTCAGTAGAAAACACAGACAGGGAATAAAACCCAACTTGATGAAATTCCAAGGCCATGCTCATCCATGCAGAAAAAATATTTATCTCCCCCCAAAATATATATTTCTATTAGTATAGAACAGGCAATAAGGGATCATTAAGTGAAATCTGGGAAAAGCTAGCTTGATCAAGAACTTGCAAGAATTCCTATTACTGTTTGAGACATACATTTCAGCAGGAATAAATATAAACCAAACACAGACAGGAAGTAACCCCAATGCTATCTGTAACTGTCTGGGTATCCCAGGTCTTAATATTTATGTGAAGCAAACCATCCTAAGATGTGGGGTTGCTGTCTTCACTCCGATGTTTCGGGTCTGCATTCTTGGCCACTGGGAACTAGCAACATGGCTGCCATTTTGAAATCCACTGTCCAGCTCATATCAGAGTGGGAGGGAGGGAAACACTCGCTTTCAACCTATAGCATGGGTTGCCTGGATATACGGTAATTTTTAGATGAGTTGCTTTTGAGAAACAGCTCGCAAACATATCACAACTTGAACGAAGTGGGAGGTGAAAATATTTGATTAGGGAGGTTGATCAGCAACAAAATATAAACAGTTAGAAAAAACTGTTATATGTCAACTGCAATTATATGTCAACTGCAAAATTCTTAATTCAGCCATGATTAAAAGGAAAGACAAAACCACAGAATTCTCTAACAACTTTCAGAGAAACAGTCAGAAGCTATTGACATGAATATTTACATAAATA
This sequence comes from Physeter macrocephalus, assembly GCF_002837175.3. NCBI lineage: Eukaryota > Metazoa > Chordata > Mammalia > Artiodactyla > Physeteridae > Physeter > Physeter macrocephalus. Next base: position 21,158,128 of record NC_041232.1, on the reverse strand, counting down.
AAAGGAAAAGCTAGCCAACATTTACATTCCACCTTTATCTTAACATTTAAATCAGATTTGTTCTTATTCTGTATCATGTCATCATAAGTTTGAGTTTGTTTCTAAAAAAAGGCAAATGATGTTCTTGTAATATTGATATATGTATTTGTAGTTAATGATTAAAAGGACTGTTGATTTTTAACCATGAACCTGTGAGTGCTGTTACTAAAAACTATATTTGGTAGACGAAGTTTGGAAAACAAACAGATGACTTGACTTTAATGATATAAACTAGGTTTGCCAAAGGGCATTGATTTTACTCAAGCAAGAACTTAGGATAATTAAACTGCTGAGTCTGAGCTCACAAATCTAGCTGTGGTCAATTCAACCAGGAGAAAAAGACTGAACAAAATCCACCCCCCCCCCTTTTTTTTTGTGACCCAGGCCAATAAGAGCACACTGTCCAGGTAGACAGTGAAATATTGAACAGTAACACTGGCCAATTTCTGGATGATCCAGGAGGCAAAGTTTTTAAAGCATTTAATCATCTAACACATCACCCCAGAGAGCTAATTACACTGAATGTAGACAGCTTGGGAACTTTTATTTTCATCTTGCAGAAGGAAACAGTAAAGGTCAATCGCGATTGCTCTATGCCCCTACATTACTGCATTGTTCCCCCATCTAAAAACGTCTCAGAAGCCTTTCGTGATCCTGACGGCCCCGCACTCTGAAGCATTCCCCCCACCCCTATCCTCCGGTGCCTTCCGCTCCTTCTGGAACCTGGGAGCAATAGACGTGTCTTCTGCAGTGCCTCTCCAGCGCCCTCTACCGACAAAGCTTCAGTGTCAGCTGGGGGAAAAAAAAATAAGGGCCCAGATTCATTTTTGCAGACTGTACTATACAGGGTTCTCCAGAGAAACAGAACCAGTTGGATATATGGAGAGCTGTATAGGAGATTTAGTACAGGAGTTAGCTCACCTGGTTCCAGAGGCCTAGAAGCCCCACTATCTGCCATCTGCAAGCCGGAGAACCAGGCAAGCTGGTGGTGTAATTCAATCCAAGTCCGAAGGCCTGAGAACCAGGAGTTCCAATGACCGAGGGCAGAGCGGAAGGTGGATGTCCCAGCTCCAGAGGAGAGAACTTGCCCTTCCTTTAACTTTTGTTCTATTTGGGCCCTCAGAGCAGAGGAGGATAAACATCCACATTGGTAACAGTGATCTTCTTAGTCTCCTGGATCAGACGCTAATCTCTTCCAGAAATGCCCTCACAGACAGACACGACAGAAACAATGCTTTGCCAGCTCTCTGGGCATCCCTTAGCGCATTCATGTTGACATCAAACGTTAACCATCGCATAGTCCACGCAAAAAGGGTGAATTTATGGCTGGGAGGCAGAAATGAAGTCAAAGTGGCTGTATCCCATGAAAGCCTCGGTGGAGCAGGAAACAAGAGTTGACGTTAGAAGAGAAACCAAGAATCGAGTCAGGCGCAGAGTTGGAAATCACCGGAGAATCTCCTCTGCGGTGAGAGACCCACCATGCAGGGGCTCGTCTGCCTACTGTGTATACTACAGGGCCTGGAACGGAACCTGGCACCCAAAAGACATTATGGCGTGAATAAACAAAATGAAATGTAATTCCCTTAGCACGCATGGAAATTCAGAGTGAAGATAACGAACGTTCCTAAAGAGGTGGAATGGGAGGGTTCGCTAATTAGCTAAATATCGAAGGTCAGATTGGCTTTAGCTGATGTGTGTGTGTGTGTGTGTGCGTGTATGTGTGTGTGTGCCTCCGCTTGTGAAGAAAGAGGATGAGATGTGGTTAATGAAAACATAAGTCGGCTATCTTTAAGTAGTCTCTTTTCCTGTATATTTTTGTTTGTTTGTTTTTGTTTTTGTTTTGTTTTGTTTTGTGGTACGCGGGCCTCTCCCATTGCGGAGCACAGGCTCCGGACGCGCAGGCTCAGCGGCCACGGCTCACGGGCCCCGCCGCTCCGCGGCACGTGGGATCCTCCCGGACCGGGGCGCGAACCCGCGTCCCCTGCGTCGGCAGGCGGACTCTCAACCACTGCGCCACCAGGGAAGCCCTTCCTGTATATTTTTTAGTTTTATCTTTTCCCAATGAATGTATGTGATTTTATAATTTAAAAAATAATGTCCATTGAATTAATAAAAGAAGACGCCGCCAAACTAAGTGACAAGTGAGCCATAAACAGATGGGATATTGATCTTCAGGTCACCAGCTTTGGCCCTGAAGTGATTTTCATTCTTCAAATCCCAAGCCTGGATTAATACCATCATCCCCAAGAACAGGAAAGAGTAAGAAAAACGGAACAAACTGCATCATTGCTTCTTGGGTAATGTATGTCCGGGGCCTGTTCTGATATGGAAGACCAGCAGCATCCGGTTTCAGCATCTGGTCACAGTCTCATAGCTTCCCTTCTCTCGGGCCATCCTTCACTATTATGGCCCCAATCAGCCTCCCACATAAGCGTTTCTGCTATAACTGCCACCTGAAGAGGAGCTGAGGCGCTCAGATTTATTTTCCAAGGGGAGGCCCCCATGAGCTTAGAGGACCCTCACAGAAATGATAGTACTTTTCTCTGTAATTTTGCCCGGAAAACAGTGTCTCACCTCTGGCTTATGTTACACTCCACGGCTTGGGGTGTAATGACAAGAGGCCACCAGGGGTGGGAAACAAAGGCAGCCTCTTGAGAAGAAGGACGCCCCTGTTACCCAGTCGGATCTCTACTGCTCACACGACAGGCCAATAAGTGGAGAGACGAGGTGTAGGGGCAATGAATAGCGACTTTATTTGGAAAGCTAGCAGACCGGGAGGATAGTGGCTTGTGTCCCAAAGAAGTATCTTACGCGGGTTAGATTTCAGGTTTCTTTCCTACTGAAAGGGGAGGGGTGTGGCCGTTTTTTGCAAACTTCTTGGTGCAGGAATCCTTTGTTCTTTCAGCTGTGCGTGTAGGTCAGGTCACCCTGTTCCTATAAACCTCCACAAGGCTATTGTCATTTTATGTTCCGCAATTTTTTATCTATGTGAATGGAAAAGTGTTACACCTTTAAAGGTCAGAGCCTTGAGAAAGAGCTCTCCTGTAAATTTCAGGCTCTAGGCAACATTCTTTTACAAAAGGTGCAGAGCCCGCATGACTCAGCACAGGCAACAGGACACAAGGGTTAGAGCTAAAGGAACAGATCCAACATAGAGTCTGGTTTGCTCTTCTCTGTTACACCCCTACCCACTGGACATCAGAGGAGGGATTGGAGAGCCCAGTGCAACACACCATGTAGGATGGCCACTTTTCCGTCCCCACTTTCCTCTGGGAAATGCCCCCGCCCCTAAAGGGAGTTAGATGGACCGTCTCTGAGAGCCGTGTGGCAACTAGAAAGCCTGAGAAGCTGGATATAAGTGGCCGAATTTACCAATGTCTAACACTGCAGGGAGGGGGCTGGGTGGCGTTCGAGCCTCTGTGACCCTGTAAGGGAGCTGAAGTACCTTCAGAACTTGCTTACAGTAGAGCTGGGCAAGAGAGGCAAAGAATTGTTCTTTTAACCTGAAAAGGAGCTCACGTATCTGGGGAGGAAGGAGACTGAGAAACTGCATCTGGCGGTGTACCGTAAGCAGTGTCCATGATGAGAATAAACATGCAGATCATTATCTGTTCCAGATAAACATGCTAACAAGGGTTCATACAGTCCCTGGGCAGTAGAAGTCTGCTTTGCTTGTGTGCTTTTCTTTAAGAAGCAGCAGATCGTATAAAAAACATGAGTTAGTGCACCTTCTCCACACACTCATGTTCCTTTCACGTGAAACTTCATCCCAGGCAAAAACCTAGAGGTTGCCGTCACCCCAGGGCTGTCCCATCAGTCAGTATCCCTCATGCATACCCCCAGCAGCAGTCTGTTCCCTTAAGGCACGGATGAGATCCCGGTGGTCCACAGATGGTTTGGGGTTTTCCTTGGGAAAGCTGATGCGGTGGCACCACTGGTCCTACACGCCCAGCGAGGAGCAATCGTCATGTATTCTGCACCTTGTTACAGTCCCCGTCTCTCCCTGTTGTTCCCTGTCCTAGACACTGGACATCAGAGCCATTTATCATTGCACTCGAGCTGTTGTTTTCTTACAGGAGAGCTGAGAGAAGCAAGATATATTTCATGCTTGAAATACTTGATAGGCACCTGTCAATGTGCCTATCCGAGCGTGAAATTTTAAAAATGGAGTGGCCCGTGTGTTTCAAGCAGCAAGGAAGGGCGCCTTCTTTGTGGCAATGACCACTCTTCCTTCACGTCTCGTAGGCAAATCGTGTCTGTGCCGCAAGGGGTCTTTTCTGCTTCTCTCGCTGACTTCCCAGGCTGGCCTGAGGTTATTTCTGCTTGGGCACCTGCTATAGGGCTCTATGTTATGTCAGAGGAGCTGCTAGAAGGAGGAACAGTCATGTGGGAGAGGAAACACTTGCTGACTGAATGATTGATGGAAGACTTCTGCTGAATAATAAAGATCCAGACAGGGACGCGTAAAACTGGGCTTTAAATTGGCTGGTTCAGAACGTTCAGGGATGGAAGGAGGCAGTCCAAGCTGGAGTAGAAAGGCAGCCTGTTGGAAATGATGACACTGTCTAGGTCTTGAAGGATGACCAAGGTCAGGAACAGCTGGTCAGCGTGTGCTTTTCAGTTTCTTTATCATGATCCACAAGGAGAAATGCATTTTATGTTGGGACTCACCACACACACACACACACATACACACACACACAATTTAAATGAAAATTTTATTTGAAAGAATATGTACCTTTGTTCCAAGAATATACTCTGATTTTTTAAAATTCTATTCTATGCATTTCAAATATGGTAGAAGTCTCTTAAATTAATGTCAGAGCTCATTAAGAGTTGACCCATGGTTTAGGTCTAGGAAATAGAGTGTCCAGTGAGGTGGTACCTGGCAATGAACGTTCTATAATCTAGACACATTCTAGCTCTAACCATTTTCTCCTTTCCCATTTTCTGAGTTGCGACTGTCCTGGGCTCTCTAAGGCTGCCCAGATGGGGGGGACACCACAGTCGTGCAAACCTCGATTTTGGAGGACTCATTTTATTTGTCTCTGATTTTTCCAGTCAGCCCATGAAATCTCTCCGAGCTGTGGCCTTCCCACGGGCAGAAGCCATTTCCCGCCTCAGGGTGTCCAAGGAAGGGTCGATGGCTCTGGTCTGGCTGAAGTGAGGCGGGAGAAGCTTTTTGCCTTGTCCTAAGGCGGAAATAGCCTCGGGCTCTCCCTGGATCAGGAGGTCCCATTCGGGGTCATTGGGAGGGATGCCAGCCGCCTCAGGCCACTGGGCTGGTCTCCAGTCTCAGAGAGGACCCAACCTGAGGCTTTCTCCCGAGAGACCACACATCTTCTCTCTTCCCGATTTAATGAGCATCCATCCGACAGGAGCACCTGGTGGACGCCACCTTAGACCGGAAAGGGCTGGAGTGAACGGCTCGATTCTATGATGCGGTCGCTCAAGACGCTGCCTTCCAAGCTGCGCCTGGCACGGAACTGCTAATTCACAAACTGAAACTAAATAGGAAAAATCAAGGCTGGGAATGTTGGTGCGGTTAATTAAGCCTTCATGAGAAAACAAGGCCTATGGCAACAGGAACTGGCTTCTGACCCAAATCGGACGAGCCCAAGGCAGGCTAAGCCCAATATGTTTGCATTGTGGCAAATGCCAGAGGCAGGCTGACATTTCATACGGCAGAGGGCTCCTGCAAGGCCTGTGGGTGTGCAGGGATGCTTTACTTCCCATGTGCCTTCATGCCTTGGCAGGGGGTCCCACAGCAAGTGGGACGCTGATGGGTCACACGACCACGCTGAGCCAGTCACAGTTGCCAATTTGATGGACTACTTGGATTGGCTCTTCCTGGGTTATAGCCCTACCCTGGAGGGCATCTGGAGTGCCTGTGTGATGGGGTTGGTCTCGACCATGGAAAATCAGGAAGCTATTTCAAGAATCAGGGGATTGAAATCCAAGGAAGAAAAAAATCATTTGTTTCAGTTACACAGGAGTGTAGGGTACTTGCAAATATTTCTGAATTCTCAGAAGCACTTCCCGATCCTTAGAACCTAGTTTCTGGATGTTTTTAATACACACTGGAGTACGATGTAATAGTATGCATCATTAGATTAAAAATAATTTTTACACATTTACCCTGTAGAGTACAATATTTCTTTAGGAGGGAAACCGCACATGCCCAGAACGACATATGTTCACACACAAAGTCAAAGAGTGGTTCTCCCTCTCTCTCATACACACACACAAACACACACACACATGCAGCTTGAGAAAGCATATATTTCGCAAACCCAGACACTTACTCTAAAGCTCTGACCCTGGTCTCTTGGGACACACTATGTAAGTACTGTTTAGCTATTAGCCAACACAAGACTCATAACCCTGGCTCTGAAATACCGAATATGATTAAGACTTTACAAGGAAAGATTTATCCTAAGCCTCCTGCACTAATGGCCCTTTCAGAATGTTAATTGCTCCTTTTTTGGTGTGTGTCCTCGAACTGAGTTTATTTTTATTGTTTTAATGCCTGTCATTTATTGGCAGACAATAATTAGCTCAGAGACAGACTTATGGCAAAGCATGCAACTCACAAGTGAGTCATCTTCGCTGTGGAGCCTGCCCTCCGAGCATTGCTATTTTCAGGAAGGCAAATTTCCCTCATCTAGTTCCAAAATGAGCTCATCCCTGACCCACTTTCAGGATCTCGCGCGCTCTCACTCTCTCTCTCTCTCTCTCTCTCTCTCTCTCTCTCTGGATTTCCTGGATGGAGCTCAGGATCACAGCACGGTGACACTGAAAGCTGAACACTAAATATGGGACAGTTGGGAATTAGGGCGTCAGGAACCTGGGTGCTTTCAGGTTCTCTAAGCCATGGGAGGGGGCGCTATGAACACCATCTTAGGACAGCAGGCATGTGTCAGCACTGCCGGGGCAAAACGAGATGTGGAGACATCCTGCTAAGCGGCCTTTTCCCCTGCTTGAACTCTTACTGTTCACTCTCCTTGGATGTCCCTCTTCTATGATGGAGCCCCATCCAGGCCAGATGCCACCTCTTCCATGAAGACTTCCCATCCTTGACTGACACGGGTCCAGGGATGTCTCAGTCTTCAACTTACCTAACACTTGGCCTCTTGGAACACTGATGTCACGGTTGACTTCCATCCCCTTTGTGTTGCTGGAAACAGAAACCCAACTCAAACCGCCTTAATCAAAAAGAAAAAAAATGGTGCTATCACCTGGGTCTCTAAATAAATCGTTTTGAGTATCGGTTTAGGCACTGCTTGACCAAAGGACTCAGTTCAGGATTGGAGTCTCTCTTTCTCTGTTCTCCTATGCGTTGGCTTCAATTTCAGGACCTCTGCTTTGGAAAATCAGGGCTGTGACACCACTGGGACCTCATGCCCACTGAATAACAGCTGTCCCCTTTGGGTGGGATACATTCTCTTCCTCATGGCAGTCCCTGCCTCTCCTGTTGGCGAACCTGGGGTGGGGGTAACGTGGGCAGAGGAAGGGTAAATGGTGCCGAGCAGGCTTGGAGAACAGATATCAGCCTCGCCAGCCCACCCTTCTGCTGAAAATACGGCCCAATGGGCTGAAAAGAGTGTTTTGACAAGAAAGCAGGAAACCACGACCAATCGTTCTTATTTCTTGGAAATTCCTTCTCCGTTCAGTTGAGGGAAGTAATTGTCATTAGACAACTCTCTTTTCTGAAGCCAGCAAAGGGCAATGGAATAAACTGCTTTATTAACACTAATATTCTTCTTCTGCCCATTCCCTGATAATTCTCTTTGCCCGGAAAGAAGGCAGGAGGCACGTTCAAATCAAGCCCGCTGTGCTTAACGACATTAATCTCACGGAACGATCAGATATTCATGGCAGAGATGTCCTTATATCGTGATACCCTTCGTTTGTCTTTGAGCAAACAGCGTAATCCCTAAGGCTTCGGAGCCAGTGCAATTCTTGTGCGCGTGCGCGCGCACGCCTCTTTCTTTTTCCTTTTTTAACTTCTTCCTCTCTGACCACAACTAAGAGCATTTTCTATGAAAATAGCTAAAAAGGTGCAAGGTCATGTTTGGCTTACTTATGAGTCGTTAGCGAAATGATCATTTCCTCTCTCCTTGTACATTTTAACTTCCTGAAATCTACTTAGTGGATAGTTTAGGACTTAAATGTCACGGTTCAGGTCGTTCACACTTGACCTTCAGCCACTGGACCGGAGAAGCACTGTCTATCTCTGCTCCTGTTTCACATCCCTCCCAGAGATTAGCGTGTGACCCCACACTGAACCCACTCCTGGCACTTTCTAGAGGACACGATGGTGACTGTTTGTCCACATGGAGCCTGGAGGTGACAAGACCCAGGGTTCTGCATCCAGCAGCCAAGACTCTTAAGTCAGAGTCTCTTGCTCTTCCCTTCCCTGTTTGGGTTCTGCACCCCTGACATTCACGTGGTCTCCCCCAAAGCCGCACTCTTGTTCTTTCCCATCAACGTATTGGTCTCTTTGCCCACGTCCTTCCTCCCATCTGCAATGATACTTCCCTTCTCTTACCAGCAACTTTCTTATCATTCTTAAGGCACAGATCAAGTAACACCCCTTCTGGGACATGCTATGTAAAAGTCTGGCTTCTTTGGTTGCAAGTGACAAAAACCCAATGGAAAAGGCTCGTCAGACCAAAGAGAGAGTTCATAGGCTTATGAAGCCATATGTCAGAGAGGGACTGGGTAGGGCTGAGGCTTGGGAATAAATATAGCCAGGGCTGGGCATGTGACCCCAACTCTGTTGATCTCTCCTCTCTGCTTCTCTCTGTCCTTCATTCTTACCCTGTACGTGATTATTCCAGCATCTGTAAACACGGCTGCTAACACTCCATGCCCCGCTTTCCAGCCTCATTGTATAGGATGGAATGATGAAGAGAGTGTCTCCCTGGTCCCCTTTCTCTGATTAGCACTCAGGGTCAGGGACTTCTTAAGGTCAGGAGTCATTTCTGATTCAATTCAGTACCTTTGTGTCAAGCAGAGAAACCGGCAGTTGTAATTATGGAAAACCTGCTGGTTGAGTGAATGAATCATGTCAGAATCATAGTGTGGGACTTCCCTGGCGGTCCAGTGGTTAAGACTCTACGCTCCCAATGCAGGGGGCACAGATTCGATCCCTGGTTGGGAAAGATCCTGCATGCCTCCTGGGGCGGCCAAAAGAAAACAAAACGAAACATCTTAGTGTGATTGGGTAAAACTAGTCAGACGAGAAAAAATAAAGCTAAAATGTGCCTTTTGTTTCTTTTAGGCTGAGACAATGGGTTAACTCATCTGTCATTCTCCCACTGGCTTATTATTAATCATAAACCCTCCCGTGTGTGTAATGTCTAGTCATTTAAGAAGAGCTGCCACAAAATCCCATGCAATTCCTACACTGCCTTCCAAGTCGGTGGGTCATCCCTTGTTTTCTGGACTTGGTGACACAGACTCAGAGAGGCTGGAGTCGGCCAGACCTGGGTGTAAATCCCGCTCAGGAATCTCCTTGTCCATCACCCCACCCTGAAACGTGAAGCCATCGTTTCTTCTCCACCACGTGCTGGGGTGTAGGATGGTATCACCGTGTTCCCTGATCTCGGTGGTCCACTTGCTTCGAGCCCACATTCTCTCCGGTCTGTCCTCCAGGTGAGGGTTGACACCTGAATGACAGCTTACCGTGTGCCCCATCTCTGCCCTCTACTCCCTGACCTCTTACTATAAACATTAAAGGTTTTCTTGACTATCCCTTGCCCCTGCCTGCTCTCATTTCCTCCAGGTTGTCCCATTTTTGTTGCAATTTTTTTCTTCCCATCTGTCTTTCCCGTTGGAGGTTTCCTTCCAGTGTTTGGGGTCATCGCTTTTCCTATTTAAAGATGGGGAATGGAAAAGCTGCCCAGAAGCTCTGGGTCTGTGGACAGAACTAGCCACCTGGGTGGCTTTCCAGACTGGGCTGGCTCATTTCAGGATGACGGTCAGTGCTTGTAATTTTCAGTTTGTTGGTTAAGGCTTGTCAGTCTCCCTGGAGGTGCATGCAGCCTGGAGGGGAGGCACAGAGGCAGGTGGTGAGCCGGGCAGTCTGCCTTCTGGAGCTGAGCCCTGGAAGGCGCTGGGGTGTCCTCACGGGGCAGCAGGTTGACTTTGCTCTAATCCCTATTTTTACTGTGAGGCCCCCTCCCCGAGAAGGCCTGGGGTTTGAAGTCACTCTTAGTCTGCCATCTCCATAAAGTGATTCGGAGTCTCTTTCTGGGGAGTGGGAGGGTTGCCAGGGAGGGTAGGAAACATTGTCCTGAGGTTCTAGAGACTCTCAGGGAATCCGTGTGTTTTCAGATGCACACGTCTCCATTTTCAGTTGGTCATGGTGTGCAAAGGCCTGAGGCTTTGGGGAGCTCAGTAGGGCAAACTGAATTTCTTCTGGATGACCCACACTGCTGAGTTCAGTTTCAGCTGTCTTTGACTGGCTGAGTCAACTTCCACGGAGGCAGGCTGGGACCTGGGACCCTTTACGGGGTGCTTGCACCTGGACAAACGTCTCCTCGAGAACAGAAGACAAAGAAACTGTAAGGGACTAAAACTAACCGCGTGCATGGGCAGTTGGGGCAAATTATGGAAAACAAGATGCCAAAAGGCCAGAACCCAGCTGCCACTTCTGAGGTGCCCGGAGCAAGAGCAGGGTCAGGCACGTGATCTCTGCACACAGCATCGCCAAAGGGGTGGACAGACCACCTACGCTGCCCCTTTGGCGCCACTCACCGATCCACCTCTACCCTCATCCCATTTAAGGAAACAGCTCGCCCCCTTCAGGGAGCAAAGCAAGGGTACCCGTTACTTGTTCTCATGCCCTCGTGCTGCAGCGCGAGCCCCAGTAAAGCCCTGCCTGAATTTCTCATCTGACCTCTTATCAAGTTCTAGCCATCGAGTCCAAGAACCCTGGTGGGTAACACCGCTTGCCTATCGGTTTTTCAACTTCCAAATTTTCCCGCTGTCACACTCTCCCTTTGCTTTGTCCTTGTGGGCTTATGTCACCTACTACTTTCATTATAAAATTACTATATATATATATATATTTTTTTTTTTTGCGGTACGCGGGCCTCTCACCGCTGCGGCCTCTCCCGTTGCGGAGCACAGGCTCCGGACGCACAGGCTCAGCGGCCATGGCTCACGGGCCCAGCCGCTCCGCGGCATGTGGGATCCTCCCGGACCGGGGCACGAACCCGTGTCCCCTGCATCGGCAGGCGGACTCTCCACCACTGCGCCACCAGGGAAGCCCCGAGAACATTGTCACTTAATTATCAGGTCCCCCATCTTTTGCTATATGTCAACCTTCTTATGACTCAAATTTAAATCGGAAAATTATTTGTAGCACCTACTATGAGTTGTTAATTTATTCCTTCTCTCATCCATCCTTCCATGCATCCGTCCATCATTTCAGCAGTCCGCACCCAAGTGCCCTTAGCTTTGTCTCTTCTCCTCTCTGGGAGATACTGGGATGAAACTGGCCTCAAGGGGCAACTTAGTCAAGCGGTCACGTGCACAGTTGGTGACAGTCCTGTGTGATCAGTGTAGTGTCACAGAGAGGTTAGCAGTGGTGAGGTGCGACAACTTCAGTTCAAGAGTGTCAGGGAGGGTTTTCCACAGGAAGTGACGTTGGTACTCAGTCCAGAAGGATGAGGAGAGGTGGCTACGATGAGACAAGGAGAAAAAACCTTCCCTGTGTAAGAAAATACACATGCAAAGTGTCGGAGCTGTGAGAAGCAGGGAATATTTATTATTTTAAAAAATTTTATTTATTTGTTTGTTTATTTATTTGGCTGTACCGGCTCTTAGCTGCGGTACGCGAACTCTTAGTTGCAGCATGTGGGATCTAGTTCCCTGACCAGGGATGGAACCCGGACCCTGTGCATTGGGAGCATGGAGTCTTAGCCACTGGACCACCAGGGAAGTCCCAGGCAGGGAATATTTAGAAGAGGTAAGTGGTGCTGTAGATTAAGCTCAGAGCATAGGACATGAGTGAGGAATAGCAGAGATGAGGCTGGAGAACCAAACTTGGGTCCACTCGCCCACGTGCAGTAAAGCCAATATACTGACACTGGGCTGTGGTGAAGGACAGTGCAGAGTTTATTGTAAGGCACCAGACGAGGAGTCTGGGAGAGCTAGTGCTCAAAAAGCCTGAACTCCCTGATGGCTTTCAACAAAGCATTTTTAAAGGCCAGGTGAGGGAGGGGCATCCCAGGGTGTGTGATCAGCTCGCGTACAATTCTCTGATTGGTTGATGGTGAGGTAACAGGGTGGTGTTACAGGGGTTCATATTATCAATCCTCAGGCACCAGTAAGTCTGGGGGCTACATGCTCGTGGCAATCAAGTAGTTAATTTCTTCCACTTGGTCGGGGTTTTAGCATCTGTAAAACAACTCAGGAAATGTGCGTGAGATACAGTTATCTAGGTACTTCAGAGAGGAGCTAAAGCAGAGGATGTAGGGGAGGGGGGTCTGTCTTAGGACAGCCCCATAGCGTCCTACTCGGTTACATAGGTAGAGTGGAAGAGCAGCTGCTCCTTTAAATGGGGCTCTCCACTCAACTCCCCACCACTCCCTCTTGTCTCTTTCACCTAGACTGCTAACTATGTGTCATGCCTGGTCCCTGGAAACCTCTGGTTGCGTGATCCCTTCCCATGTTCATTCACCAACAGTATTTAACCACCTATTATGTCCCAGGGTTACTGTACCAAGCCCTGGAAATGCCGATGAAGAGAACTCAACGCTTTCCTCAAAGAGCACAGAATCAATCACAGAAAAGGTGTAGCCGATGGTCGATTCCAACAGTGATGGCCATCTCTTAGAGAAATGGCCGTAGAACCGTGAGAGCCTAAGGGAGGGGGTCTTAATGCAGCCTGTGTTGGTCAGGGGGCAATTCTCAGGGTAAATGATTCCTGTCATGAGCAGAAATGGTCCAAGCAAAGACGTGAGGACCTCTAGTCCAGGAATAGGTAACAGAAAGATCAGAACACCTTCAGGAGACCACAGGCATTTCCCAACCACTGAATGATTCTTTATTGTTGTGAACACGTAATGGCTCAGGCCCAATTTAAAGACCTTCACACTCTTTATAACGACCTGATTAAACCCCTGATAACCCAATGCTCTTGTGCTCACTCATCTCAATTTTGCAGCACTGGACTGTCCAGGTGACTACAAGTTCCACGTGGGAAGGGACTGTCTTCCTCCCTTTTTATATTCTCCAAGTGCCCCAAAAGTTCTAGGTTAATGAGGAGGAGCCATTATGGTTAACACAGGTGGCATGGCTGCTTGGCTGAGTGTGTGAGCTGAGAGGAGCATTTGAACGACGGTGAGGACACAGCAAAGCCTGTGCCCTGGGATGCTTATTTCCCTGGTCCTCGACTATAACTCTCATCATCGGGGCTCACGCCGTCTCTTCGTGAAGCCACAGTATTGAGCTCAGTGGCAGGAACAAATCAGGGACCCTTCACTTTTTGTTGAATTAATCAATCAATACATGAAAGGAAGGGGGAAATTATTGCTCAAAGTGAAAGGAAGTGAGATTTCAGAAACCGTTTCCCTAATCTAGAAGTTGGCAAACTTTTTCTGTAAAGAGCCATATAGTAAACAGCTTAGGGTTCTGTGGTACCCGTTCAGCCCTGCTGTTACAGCACAAAAGTAGCCATAGACCATCCATAAATGATGGAGCCTGGCTGTGTCCCAATAAAACTTTATTTATAAACACGGAAATGTCAATGTCACATTACTTTCAAATGTCACAAAATACTATCTTCTTTTGATTTAATTTCAGCCATTTCATAATGTAAAAATCATTCTTAGTTCACGGGTCATGCAGATACAGGTGGAAGATTGGATAGGGCCTTCGGACCACAGTTTACTGACCAGTAGCCAAATCCATACAAGCATATTCTGAGCTCCTGCAGCTCAGCTGTGGACCAGCCATCACCTGTTGAAGGTAGACTCCCTGTCTTTCATTAACAGGAGCTAATATATATGGAGAAATCAATCTGTTTTAACTTAATCTAATGTGGTCATCAAATGCTCCTCTCCCTTTATTATCTAATACAGAAGTGCAGGCAATAAAATTCTACACCGGCTCCATTAGGAAGCCAAAGAATTAAACAACCAGGCCATCAGTGGAATAATGAAAAACTTTTCCATTACGTTATGTCATTACTTGGAGCCAAAGGCATCTGCTCATACAGATGCAGGCAGGACGCGGGCAGCAGTGTAGGATCACCTTCAGTGTTCTGGAGAACTGGTGAGCAGGTGGCAGCCCAGGGATGCCATCAAGCAATTTCGTTGTTCATCAGACCCTTTAATTTTCATCGTCTCTGACCACTTCTCTGAAACTCCCTCTCAAACTGTCCCTAAAAAGGAGCTGACAGACCACGTGCTGCTGTGCCCGCCCCATCACTGTCACCTCTTCTGAATATCCCTTTTTCTCATTATAACGTCTTCACTGTGAGAACAGGAGATGCCTGTTGCCAGGGCAACCCAGTGTGATGCTTCTGGATGTGTCTCACTGCAGACTCTCTGCTCTGAGAGTTGAGGTAATATACAAATTCCAGGCCCTCTGTTTTCTGCCGCCGATTCTTCCAATGTCTTCCCGGATGGTACGTAGTTTTCTTCTGCATTCCCTTATGTGACACTTCTCAGTTTAAAAGGAAAGTCAAAATACCTTCTATAGAGTTACAGTTTTGCAAAAATAATAACCAAACCTCCTTTATAGGCTCATTCTATATAACAATATACTTTCTGAGCTTCAGTCTGATAGATTGACCTTCTGGTCAGTACTCTCTGTCATATCCAGGGAGGAAATGACCCCACGGCTGCGGCTGCCAGCTTCATGCGGAGGTTGACATTTGAAATAAATCATGGAGAAGGTAATAATAATAATAATAGCAGCAAGCATTTATACCACGTTTACTGCAAACCAGGTACGTCTGAGTACTTTATTCACCAATCTTACGGGACGGTATTATTATCTGAATTTTACAGATGAGCAAATTGAGGGATAGTAAAGGATATTCAACATAGGAGGAAGGTTTGGAACAAAATAAGGTGCAGAGGTCAGAATGTTCTGGTGAACAAATTTTTTTTAATCCAGGCGAGTTAGAAGTGTGTGGTGGGGAAAGGGAGGTTGAACATCATACATTGGGAGCCTTGAATAATGCGGAGGTGATTTACTTTTTTTCTCCTGATTTTTCTCTCCTGGATTTCATGACCTAATTTTGGGGTCATAAAATGTCAGTCTCAATTGTAGGTTTACCCTCCTGTACTTTGCCATCAAATGTTGGGACTTCTCTTCAATGCCACGCCGAGAATCTCATCTCCTTTGTACTTTATCTCTAGAAAATCCAGCCCTCTGTGTGGGCCAATTTTCCCCATGTTTTAACTGCACCAACTACCTCATTTCTTTTTTTTCCCAGGAAACACATCTCTTTTTATACTTATTCACTCATTAGCATGATTATTTGATTAATAAAGAGTTGCCAAATAAATAAATAAATAGCTTATTTCACAGCTAAGTAAAATCTTATTCAAAAAATAAATTTTCTGGGCTTCCCTGGTGGGGCAGTGGTTGGGGGTCCGCCTGCCGATGCAGGGGACACGGGTTCGTGCCCTGGTCCGGGAAGATCCCACGTGCCGCGGAGCGGCTGGGCCCGTGAGCCGTGGCCGCTGAGCCTGCGCGTCCGGAGCCTGTGCTCCGCAACGGGAGAGGCCACAACAGTGCGAGGCCCGCGTACCGCAAAATAAATAAATAAATAAATAAATAAATAAAAATTAAAAACATAAATTTTCTACTCACCTATGTTTTCCTCCTGACAGCTTCAAGAAGATGATGATGACAATGTTGGTGATGGTACCTAACACTTAGTGAGCTCTTACTGTAAGCTAAACTAAGCGGTCCATTCAATTTCCACAATACCTCTGCAATACAGGTAGTACTGCTATTTTCATTTTATAGAGAAAGAACTAGGGCTTACTTTGTTTAAGGACCTGAACCAAGTTCACAGGGCCAGTTGAGTCCTGGAGCCAGGATCCGGAGACAATGTGACCCCAAAGGCTGGGCTGATGTGCTCCTACGTTCTGCCTATTGATTTTTCAAATCCTCTCTCAAAGGAGTGAGTATGATCTCCATAATGAAATGCCCCTTAGTCTCTTCCCTTGTGTTGGCTTCAGTCTCTTCTCCTCCAATGCCACTGCCGTTTCTCAATTTGAGTTCCTATGAGAAGCATCAGGCTTGCTGCTCTTCCTTTCCCCATGCTTATATCCCATGCAAACAGACTGTATTCATCGGGGCTGCAAAGAACCCTTTTCTCTCAGGACAGCGGTGATAGCAACAGGGAAAACCATTTTTTACCTTGAACTTCCCATATCTTCCAATGAAATTATTCAGTTTCCTGAAATGCCCTTCATAACCTAGAGCAATGGTTTTCAGAGCAGTCTCTGGACCAGCAGCATCTTGTCTGAGGTACAGATTCTCAGGTCCTAGAGCAACCACGTCAGAAACTCTGGGGTCTTTGCTTTCACAAGCCTTCCGGATGATTCTGACGTTGTTGACCATTGACCTGTAATATCTTCATAGGCGAATCATTAACATAACAGCATGATAGGAAGCATGCTCTGGGTTGCTCCTTCACAGAAGCACCCGTAGGCAAGTTCAAAGAAGGTGGCAACCTCTGGGCAATAATGTACCGTGTTGGTCTCAGAGGCGCGGCCATTTTCCGCCAGCATTTCCTTCTGCTTGTGTATGTAAGGGGTGAATCCTTGCCTTGAGCAGGCTGAATTAAAACAAGTGCTATAATGAATTCCTCACATACACAGACATGACATCTGCAGGCAAGTCACTAAGCCCACACGTCCTGATAATGTTCATTCAACTCAAATGAATTCTTTTCTCATTTATCATCTGGTAAGAAGGACCCCGGTTAATGAGGGCTAGGTCTGGATGGGAAGGAGAACAAAGCAGATGTTTTTGCAATGTTGCTAAGAGCCCTGGAGACCAATGGGGTCAAAGAATTGCCTTTCAATGTGATCTTTCCACGGAGGCTCGGGTTGTAGACACACCATCACTGGGTGTCCGTGGAGGCTGTCATTCTGAAGAATTTCTAGATCCCTCTGCCTTGTTTTCTCTCCTATTTGTACTCTGCCACGTTCCAAACAGGCTGTCATCATCGGAGCTCTTGTCTGCAGGAAGGAAGTTGAACAAAAACCACACTGTCCCTAAACAGCAGTTGTTCTCTGGTCACTCATCTCCCTGCAGGGACCAAATTGTTTTGTAATTTCTCATTAGGCAGCCACTAATTAACAACCTGTAACTAGCAATCTTTTTAATTATAAGCTGCTCTCCCAGTAAGGACTTACAATACAGTTAAAATGGAAGCAATCAGACCCAGGGATTACCAGGCAAATACAACATAACTAAGAAAGCTCTCACCCAAAAGTCATTACTGTGAAGGTTGCGGATAATTAAAAGACAAAGTTGACGTGTCTGCCCATCAGCTTGACTACTAAGAGGCAAATCCTTCTTTATAAAATTCAACACTGATTTTAAAAATCAATACATCATTATACTCTTGGGAAAAAATAGAATGATTTCTCATATCTGAATATGTAAATGAGCAATGTCAGCTCTATGCCCATTTCGAGTCAGGAATGCATTTTCTTAACCTCATAGCAGAATGGTTTCACTATCATATCAAGACACCCCTCATCTAAACTTGTAGGAAATAAATACTATGTCAGCATTGTAAAAAAAAATAAAATAGGCTCAGGAATCTGACATTTGCATATAAATAGAAAATAACTCAGATCCTAACTACAAGAAGAAAAATAATTTCTACATTTTTATATAATTCCCAGGAAATTTGCTCTTACAAATGTCCTGTCCTTGGGCGTCCCTGGTGGTGCAGTGTTTGAGAATCCGTCTCAGTGCAGGGGACACGGGTTCGAGCTCTGGCCTGCGAAGATCCCACATGCTGAGGGTCAACTGAGCCTGTGCGCCACAGCTACTGAGCCTGCGCTCTAGAGCCTGCGCTCTAGAGTCCGCAAGCCACAGCTACTGAGCCCGCGTGTCTACAGCCCGTGCTCCGCAACAAGAGAAGCCACCACGATGAGAAGCCTGCGCAGCGCAACGAAGAGTAGCCCCCGCTCGCCGCAACTAGAGAAAAGGCTGTGCACAGCAACGAAGACCCAGCACGGCCAAAAATAAATAAATAAACAAATGTCCTTGTCCTGTTATTTACAAATGGAGGTTAATTTCTGGAACTTCTTCTGAAACAAAAATGAAACCAGGGTTTCCAACTGCACGACACAGTGGAACCCAATGGGATTCTTCCTTTTTTCCCCAGATTTCAGCCAAATGTAAAGAACATGCGTGATGATCATTTCTCATCAATTGGTTTGACTCTTTTCACCTGGAGTCACAGACGTCCACGTTCATGGTTATGGAAATCGAGACATCAAAGATGCCAGTCGATCTGCCCCCTCCTTCCTTTAGGATAAGTGTTGTCTGTGCCCTTTCAAAGTCTCTCTGGGCTGGCATCTGTGTCCTCTCTAGCATTTAAAGACTTCTACGTAGAGAAGGATTTCCTTGTTTGTCAGCATCGGAAGGGCAGACAGAAGGATGTGTCGATCAAGCACAGTTAAGTACTCTGGACTTGCGGTCGGGAGAACGTCATCTCGATGGCCTTGGTGCCGTTGAAAAATGGGAGAGCAGGGCAGAGTCTTCAGAGGGTTAGAGCCAGGGATGGGTGATCTGCTGGGGCAGGTCTTGTGAGGCGGGGAGCTGGCGGGACCTGACCCAGCGCGCACGCGCTCTCACCCCGCTGCCGTCCCTTGGCTGGGAGCTTAGGCAACGTCAGCCCGACTCAATACTGAGCCGTAGAAACAAGAGCCACCGCCCGTTGCATGGCTTCACCCGCCAGGCTCCACTGTCCCTGGCTGTGCTTTTGCAGAAAAGTTTGCTTTACCTTTTGCTCACACAGAACAATCGCAGAGCCTGAGGCCATCTGGTGCTGGTGTCCACAGCGCAGCGCAGCGCGGCACAGCATCAGTGTATGATTATAAGCGGCATCGTGTCCTGCTCTCCCCTGAGTCCCGCGATCTGTGCCTCATGGGTCCTTTAGGTGGTCCTGCTTGACAGGGACTCAGGGTCTCCGGGGACATCCTTTGGCATTTTGCCTGGGGAAGTCAATTCTCTGCGTCTCCGGGATCCCGACACACCGTGGAATGCTGCACATAGTTCACATATTCAAGAGGGGTTCTGGAGCTCATCAGCTCTACACCTTACCTCCTTCCTCCTCTCCGGCTCCACAAACCGCTGACCCCCTCTCCGTGTGCATTCCGGCCCAGCATCACCTCCTACACTCTGCATCCATCCCCACCATCCAGTACTTTTCCTCCTGGTCCAGGCAGCTCTCTCTCAGCCTAGCAGGCGGCACGCCGGGCAAAGTCCCCAGATGCCTAACAGAAGGCGGCTGTCATAATCGAACAGCCTTGTTCCCTCTGGACCCAACACACTGGGCTGCTGCGTGAACGCTACAGCTGAGGCTGTGGCTGATGGCGTCTCGTCACGGCCAGAGGTGAAAATCTTTGCTTGTAACATTTCTGTTGCTACACGGGCCGGGGTCCCCCCTAGTTCTCTGGGACCCTCAGGAGGGTTCTTGAGCCTAACTTCTGCTCCCAGATCCGGGCACCTGTCACTGTGATGTTGTGTTTCTGAACAGGTGTCTGACCTTCACTTATCACAAATGATGGCAGAGATTTAGTTGTTAGAAACAGGTTGTAGGCAAATAGGTTTTGTTTGGCCCCTCCATCATCGAGATAAAATGTTTCCTCTTCATCTGGATGCAAAAGGGTTGCATTTCAGTTCTTGGTTTGATGGGAACTCAGGCTGGTCGTGGAACTCTGCGGAACCCTCGTGCTGCTCAGTCCAGAACAGAAGAAACCCTGTGTTCCGGGTCTGGTTATGTGGAGGCATTTGGAAGCTTTTCAGAGGAAAGCAGGCTCATCGCGGACTCCAGCTTGGGCCCCACTAAGAATCACGCTTAAGCACGTGATGGCTCCCAGAGAGAGTCCATAGGGCCTCTGCTACTTTGCCCCAATGGTTTTGAATTGCTGGACACAACGGTGGGCAGACTTGAAGCAAGTCTTGAGAAGTAAGCTGTTAGCTGGTTCACAGGAGCAAGCATCTAAGCCATTGGCGCTTTCCCCAGGACTGTGTAACGCAGGGAGAAGGAATCAGCAAGGTTGGGGCGTATCCCCCCCCCATTGCTTCTCTAAGTGGTCTTTCTGCTTTCTTCATTTCCGCTAACGCAGGAGTTGAAGAAACTGAATGCATCGTGTGATAACGTGCACCACATATCACACTTATTATTTTTCTTAGCGCCACCCAGTCTGGCTCTGCTCCATCCATCTGGTTTGGCGAGAAATCAATCCTGGTAATTTTCAGGGGACTCTTTACCCCCTCTGTCGTGGAACTTTCTAGATTCCTGGAGCTTGCAGAAATTAAGGAAATCCTCTGGCCTTCCATCCTTCGTGGCTGCTGCTCCTTGGTGCCCCCAACCTAGGTTCACAGCATCTGCTCAGAGACATAAGCTCCCTCCCTTTAAGCCATGCTGGGGCCAGAGAAGTTGTGTCCGCCCTGCCTGGTAAGGTCCCCACCTGCCGCCCCTTAGGATGCCGTCCTTGAGTTACAAGATAGAGTGACCAACCAGCCCACTTTGCCCAGGACTCTTTTCTTTTAGCACAGAAAGTCTCACTTCCCAGGAACCCATCCATCCTGGGTAAACCAGGACAGCTGGTCCCCTAAATTACAGCTCTTCCTCCTACAAATAGGGTCACTTGCCTTGGTAACCCTCTAAATAGGCTACACCCCCTCTGATGGCACCCCTAGAACCCTCTTTTCTAGGGAAAATTCAGCGAGCCACCAGCGAGAACTCAGACTTTTGAAATCCAAACCTTCTTCTCTATTCCCTGACACAAGGGAAATGTAGATTTCTAGGAGAGAAACCTACAGTGTGAGCTTTTTCCTTGAAAGGGGGATAAATATACATCTTCCGTCGTTTGGGAATGGTTCTTAGCCCTGAGTATATGTTAGAATTATCTACGGAACTTGAAAAATTCTCCCATGCCTGGACCCCACTCCTGGTCAATTCAGTAAGAATTTATGACATGTGACCTGGTCATCAATAGGGCTAAAACCCATTTGCCAGGGGGCAGTCGAGAAAAGGTTTTGTTTTATTTCAGTTGTGGTTGTAAGAAGTTCAATAAACAGACACAAGTGGACATCTGTGTCCATAAACTATGACCCTTAGAGTCTCAACTACTGACCCACAAAAGTCATAGAAATATAGCTCATGTAAAACAAAAGGTATCCTACAGGCTGAAATTTACTGACAGTGAAAATGTCTCGATTCATCCCGTTTTAGGTGTTCCAATTCTCCTTTTTTATGTTTTTTATTGAGGTCTAGTTGAGGTACAATTATTATATGTTTCAGGCGTACAACAGACTGATTCACAATTTTTTAAAGTTATACTACATTTGTAGTTGATGTAAAATATTGGCTATCTTCCGTGTGTTGTATAATATATCCTTATAGCTTACTTATTTTATACATAGTAGTTCTTCTAACCTCCATAAATATTAAATATAAAACCCAATGCTTGGGGCTTCCCTGCTGGCACAGCGATTAAGAATCTGCGTGCCAATGCAGGGGACAGGGGTTCGAGCCCTGCTAGGGGAAGATCCCACGTGCCGCGGAGCAACTAAGCCCGCGTGCCGCAACTACTGAGCTCAAGTGGCACAACCACTGAAGCCCGCGCGCCTAGAGCCCGTGGTTTGCAACAAGAGAAGCCACCCAATGAGAAGCCCGCGCACCGCAACAAAGAGTAGCCCCCGCTCGCCGCAACTAGAGAAAGCCCACGCGCAGCAACGAAGACCCAATGCAGCCAAAAATAAAATTAATTAATTAATTTTTTAAAATATGTTAAAAAAAAATCCCAATGCTTCACAGCCTGGGCTGACAAACCCTATAATCTCAAGATTTGGGAACAGAAAGATGTTCACCCTTCCCCATCTTCTCCTGCAACCCAATTGAACTCATATTATCAATATTATTATTATTGTTTTAAATTTCCTGATCACCTTCAAAACCTTGCTTAGCCAACTGTGACTCTCATCTCAAAACCGGATTTTAGTTATGCCAGCTCTCAAGAGTACACAGGAGTGTGTATATTTAAGCATATATTTAATCGTAAATATAACCGTTTACAACCACTTTTAAATGCTTACTCTTGACTCAGTCTCAAATGCCAGGCTTTTACATATTTTGACATATTTATAATTGCCTGGAAGGATTTCTCAGACAACTGACACTTTTATTCGGTCAGAAAATCTTGATGTGACCTAAATTTTATATAGGACTATTTATTTCTGTTGGTGATGCAAAATATTGGAATAATTTAAAATCCTGCTGAGTGGGAAAATAAGAAGAGGTAAATGGCATGATCACTGCCTTTTTAAATTCTAACTAAATAATTCAAAGAAGTTTGAATAAAATATATGATACAAAATAAAACTACCTGGGAAATGTTCAAGATCGTCTATTATTTAGAACCGAAGTACGTGGGTAAGAATGTTAACGAGTGTGCCGATCTGGGTCTGCTCAAACATGGCCACTAACGGGAACAGGCTTCAGAAGTGTTGAGTCTTGAATTAATAAGTCCTTGGCCGGAAACTCCAGACCAGAGCTTCCTCTTCTACGACAGTGTGGCTGGAGCCTGGAGAGTCCTGGGACCAGTGAGGACAGACCCCAGCTCAGAGACTTAAATTCCTCCTTGGCTCTTTTAGATGTACATACACCAAATGAAAGTAAGTTTTAAAAAACTAAAACAAAACAAACAAAATGAGAACATAGATTCGAATTTTAACCTCATTTTGTATTTTGTATTTCTTTCAAGTCTATTTGAAGCCTCAAACTTGGAGGAACTTCAGTATTGGATGAGGGGGTGACCCCTTAATGGCCCTTCCTGCTCTCAGACACTGTGTCCAGGGAGATGAACATTGGGTGATATCTAGGGCTTTCTTGAGGCATCGTCCAGAGTAAGTTCACAAACAAAAGGGCCCACACTTGAGTATTCCTCTTTGGCCTTCTGGCTATGTTCTGGAATTCCTTTTTAAACTTCTGTTATGGGGACTTCCCTGCTGGTCCAGTAGTTAAGACTCCGTGCTCCCAATGCAGGGGGTCCGGGTTCCATCCCTGGTCAGGGAACTAGATCCCACATGCTGCAACTAAGATCAGGCACAGCCAAATAGATAGATTAATTGATTGATTAATCAATTAATTAAAGTTCTCTTACGGAGACACCCAAAAGAAGGCAGAGCACGACTGATTTGCAAGATACCTAACTGCATTAAGGACCCAACCCCTCTTGGTTTTTCTGGGACTTTCCCAGTTTAAGCACCGAAAGCCCCTCGTCCTTGGGAAAAGACCCAGTCTCAACCATCCTGCAGGGGTCGCCCCCCCTAGGTTTAGAATATTTTTGGTTCGGCTTTCTCATATTCAGACACAAAGAGCTAATGTCCACTGCATGCAGTTCTCTACCTGGAGGATGTGCAGACCACGAGAATGGAATTGGAGCTGCTCAAAGGAAGGATCCCAACCTGGTTTATCTGCACATAGTCAAAGTCAGATCAGAGTGTGGATTTAAAATACATGAGTTCATACAGACATAAAGAATAGACTTGTGGTTGCTAAGGGGGAGGGGAGCTGGGGAGGGGTGGAGTGGGAGCTTGGGGTCAGCAGATGCAAACTGCTACATATAGAATGTATAAATAACAAGGTCCTACTGTAGGGCACAGGGAACTATGTTCAATATCCTGTGATAAATCATAATGGAAAATTATAGATAAAGAATGTATATATATGTATAATTGAATCACTTTGTTGCACAGCAGAAATGAACACATTGTAAATCAACTATACTTCGATTAAAAAATATATATGAGTTCATTATGGTTGGGGGCACTGAAGAAGACGGGGTCCCTGGTCTTCAAATCAAGTGTCATATTTTGGAACAAAATGTCACAGTCCTTTTGCTGCTTCTGGAACTGAGAACAAAATCCTCCTTGATCTGAGCCACGTCACAATGAGATTTCACAAAGGATCTTTATCAGAGGAGGGGAGAATATTAATTCAGCCATGTTAACTTATTACGGTGGAGACCGGGTGCATAATTCAACATTTATCCCATTCATCTTGTAGGTATTCTTTATAGCTGTCACAACAGTTAGAAATGTTCATGGGAATTATCATCTCCTAGTAATTATATGAGAAAAGGTTGGGGGGAATTTTTATGTTGCATTTTTCTCCTCCCTGACCTCTGTTTCCAAGCTGCTGGAGAGCAGAGTGTGCCAGAGGCTTTCTGGATGATGCAAGTGATGCAGTTCACAGCACAAGTGATTCAGAGTTAACTCGTTGGGTGTCTGGGATGGGCTGACAAAATGCAACATGGAAAATTAGCCTGGTCAAACAGCTATAAAATTTGAGTCACAGCATCATAAAAATGCCAACAGACCAAGAACAATAAATACCACAAGCAGCCAAGAACAGGGCCGGTTACTATATGCACAAGCCTGGAAACACCATTCCCTTTCGTAACTTTCTTGTTGCAGTTTTAATTAAGCCAGCTCTGAAAGAAAAGTCAATGGATTGAAAAGAATGGATCCCCCATAGATGGTGGGGCAAATGCTAACCCTGAACTGACTTTCTATTTCTTTGAATCAAAAATTCTGCAAAGACGGAGAAGCAGGAATAACCGAGTCCACTGTTTGCCCAAGTAGAAGTCAATTCTTGTTGTCCGTGGTGGTTGTGTTGTATACAGTCATCGTGAACATTGAATTGGCGAATACGGAGCTAGTGACTCTAGAGAAAATACAGATATGGATTCCTGGGCGCCTCTTGTCATTTCTCTAGTTGCGGAGAGCAAGGGCTACTGTTTGTTGCGGTGCTTGGGCTTCTCGTTGCGGAGGCTTCCCTTGTTGTGGAGCACAGGCTCTAGGCACGTGGGCTCAGTAGCTGTGACTCGTGGGCTCTAGAGCACGGGCTTCAGTAGTTGTGGCGCACGGGCTTAGTTGCTCCGCGGCATGTGGGATCTTCCTGGACCAGGGTTCAAACCAGCGTCCCCTGCACTGATAGACAGATTCCTAACCACTGCGCCACCAGGGAAGTCCCATAACCTTTAAAAATGTGTGTTTATGTTTAAAGACAACTTATTTAACATATATTGTTAATTCATTAACATTGAATTCTCCGTGTTATAGCACCAGAACTCATCCTTATCTATTGATGATTCTCTTTAAGGCACATGGCAGTACTTCAGCTCTAAGCATTATTTAGGGTCCATTTTAAACCAGAAATCATCAACAAAAATGAAAAAAAAAAGTAGCAACACATAGATCATGAAAAGGATGCTTGTTTACAGTAAGAGAGATGAGACAGAAGGCAGAGTGTCACCTTATTCGACCTTACCGGGGACCCTGCACATTGGCAACTTAGATTTTTTGCTGCTCTGAATACACCCCTGAATGACCCCGAGAGTACTGTGAGTAACGATAATAAATTCCCTAAATCCACTGAATTGACTTATTTACCGCTTGTGAAAAATGCATAAAAGGAGACTTCAACTAAAATTGTGGTTGGAAGGCCTGTAGAGAGAACTCTCAAACCCCACCACCCATCAGCAATTACCCCAAACAGGAAGACATCAGCTACTGACACCATCTGGAAGAGACACCGGCACTCCCAAACAGGAAGTGCAACTACTCACTACCCCAACAGGAGGAAGGAAGACTTTCTTCCTTCCCAGCCAATGGGAAATGCCGCAGCTCAGCCAATGAGAAGCCGTGGTCACCTGAACTTCGGCTTTCCTCCAATGAACTTTCAGTTTTTTCCTGGCTGATGACTTCCTTTCCTTGCCCCACCCTTCTTACTATAAAAGCCTTCCATGTTGTGCTACCCCCATGCCGTTTGCTAGACGAGATGTTGCCCAATTCATGAATCATTTAATAAAGCCAATTAGACCTTAAAATTTACTGTTTTGTTTTTTGATACCCTGAACAGTCAAACTGTTGTTATTTTGAGAAGATTGTGCAAAAACAATAAAAAGGCATATAGTACAGTGAGGATGCCATTAGAAGAGAGAGCCTTACGTCTACCTCAGCCCTGGAGAGGGTGGACCCTCATCCCCACCTCCAGCTGTGGACCAAGATCACTTCCTTCTCTTACTGTTTTCCAAATATGTCCAGAGACGGACTCTCCATGAGCCAGATTCCTTCGCCTGACACTGCTGAAGACAGGTCATCTGTTTCAATTTCTGGTTTGTACCGAGGGGGAAAAGCAACCTATCATCTCTTAGGGGGAGACAAAGCCATTTGGAGGAATCTATTTTTGTACGGTCAAAACAGCACTACTGGCTCTTGGGGAATATCAAATAATAATAGTGGAAGGAAGGAAGAGGAGAAAGAGGAGAGAGAGGGAGAAGAAGGAAGAAAGGATGGAAAGAAGGAGGGAGGGGAGGAAAAGAATCTTCACAGTCGCCCATAGCTTCCGGACACTCCAAGTAGTCAGTGCACAGATTTGTTTGCCTCTTTTCACGTATGAAAAATCAAGCCACATAAGTAATTTTTCACATAAAAGTTCATTTAAGGCACAGGAACATAAGCACAGAGAATGAAAATTCCCTTGGAGTTTTCTCCCATTATTTTGTGGCTAAAATAACATTCTGCAATATTACCATTTTGTAATGATCTTCTCCTCGGAGTTTCTCTTTTTTCTCCCCTTTTCTGTTCATTTCCTCCTGGAAGGTAGGGGGCGAGTGGAAAACAGAAGCCAGAGAGGCACTAGATGTCTACACGGCTGGTCCTTAGGGGATAATGACGGTTCCCACGTACAGAGCACAAACAATGTGCTGGACACTAGACTAAGCTCTTCACATTCATTAACTTATTATTAACATGGGCAGTAGTTTTAGCATCATCCCTGTGTCACAGAACAGAAAAATGAGCCCATGGAGGATGATGACGTCGCCCAGATGTGCACAGCTAAGAAGTGGCAGGGCCAGGATTTGAACACAGGCTCCCAAGTCCCTCTGGACCCCCGGCTGCAGGGTTTCACAAAGCTGCAATGCTTCACAATGCAAAACCGACATAGATTAAACATCATCTACCATGACAGCTACCCAGTTTCCAGCAAACCCTCCATAATAATGTAGGACTATTGTTTTCTGTTTCTAAATCGGTACGTACAGCAATAAAAGCTGTTGACAAGATCCCTCTTGCTTGCAATAAATTAATCAGGTAATGGCAGACTTTATAAGGATCACTTGTTTTGAAGAAGGTGGCGCGTTTATATTAACCTTCCAGGTGGCTGTCCAAGTCTGTTCCGGGGCAAAGCAATTTCTACCATCAACCTGGATCTACCTTGGCCAAATGTTCTTTCTATTCTAATTGCCTTAAATGTCCCTTGTTTACATTTGCTAAAGAAGCAGCCTCCTTACCCAACCCAGATTTACATAATAAAAATTCAACGTTGCACATATATAAAAGTTAACAAGTGTACAAAAGCACATTTTAAGCTTTTGTCAAGCCCCACATTTTCCTAAAAGAGCCTCAAAAGATTGGATGTCTTTTGGTAGCAACACATTTTAAGTTTGATTGACATCAAAAGAATCAATCCTTTTTTATTCTCCTGTATGTGTTGATATCTTTTTAAAATGAAATATTCCCAAATGCATCAGTGTGTATCTCAACCTTCTGACAAGGCCATTTAATTATCAGGGGCACTGACTGGAAATCTCCCCCTTATCAGCACAGAGGCCTCTTTCTTTGTGTAGCCAGCCGGTCTTTGAAAAGCTTTACAGAGCTAAGACCTAGTGCTAGGAGATTTTCGTCTTTCCGAAAGTCCGCCTGTCATTGTGACTGGATTATCTGGCTATTAAACTGTGGTCCCTTCAGTACGTCAACCCTCCAAAGAGACTGTGCTAGAAACTCAAGAGATAGGCAAACAAGAGACTTTCAGTATAAATAAGCAGACTCCAGCCTTACTTCTGAGAAAGACTGAGATTCCAAATGGGCCAATTATTTAATCTGCAAATAGCTAACTCGGGTACCCTCTCTATGCTGGAAACTGCAGGATGGCAACCTTTAGAAGAGGACTTCAAAAATTAGGTTGGGGCTTCCCTGTTGGCGCAGTGGTTGAGAGTCCGCCTGCCGATGCAGGGGACACGGGTTCGTGCCCCGGTCCGGGGGGATCCCACATGCCGCGGAGCGGCTGGGCCCGTGAGCCGTGGCCGCTGAGCCTGCGCGTCCGGAGCCTGTGCCCCGCAACGGGAGAGGCCGCAACAGTGAGAGGCCCGCGTACCGCAAAAAAAAAAAAAAAAAAGGTTGGTGGATTAAGTTGGGGTTTTTTTTTTTAGTTTTGGAGTTGGAGAATTGGGGAAGTAGGGGATGAAGGAGACACACCAAAGCCTAAGTGTATTTCCTGCTTCATCATGGGGAAGGGGGGATTGGTACAACATGAATTGTAAGCAAACAGGACTGAAAGGAAGAAATACTTAAGCATGATGAGATTACAGCTGATGGGTCCCCTCGGCCGGCAGGTGAGGCTGCTCTACGTTGCTGCGGTCCACCGTGCCTGGTGTCTCGCCCAAGGCACAGACCCCGCAGTTACGACCCCACCGGGCATCTTCTCTCAGTTTCCACCCTGATTGAGGACAGTGTCCCCCGTGGGTTGCCTGTAGATTTGCGCTGTGGACTTATAAAACTTCTTAATCAAGCGTTTCCGAAATACACTTAAAGCCATTTTCTTGCACCCCCTCATTCATTTACCAGTTTCAAACCTCAGTGGCACAGACTTTAAAGACAGAGAGTTCCTTATACTCACCAGCCCCTGGAAAAATTACCTTGTCCCATTATTGGTCGTTAAATTATACTCTTTAAAAGGGTGGAGGGAAGATGGAGGAAAGATCAAAGGGTCTAAACAAGGGAATGTTCTAATTCTAATTTCAATCAGCTATCAGTACCCAAACTATAATTTAGGCGGCCACGAAGGACAGATGGAAAGTATTTAATTCTGTGGTTCAACACTGGTTTTTTAAAACCGTTTAACAATATTTAGCCTTGCTGGCACACATAAAAAATAATTTTGCATTTGTACTATCTAAGGGGCTAAGGTACACTCAGGTTAAATATACTATTTTGAGTGAATCATAAACAGTGTGAACTATCAAAAGTGCGATTCACATTTAACGACATCTCATCACCAACCCTTCTTCACAGCCGTTGAAGGCACGGAACCAGGCAGAGCAGCATCCAATGGTAACGCACACAGTCTAGGACCTTAGCATCCACTTCCCAGGTGTATGTCATTGATTCACTCATTACCTGGATATTTTGACAGAGGTGGATTTAGTGCTAATAGCCAGGTATTTGGTCAGGTTCGCTCGTATTTGTTTTTAAGTTTGCGCATGTTTGCCTCGTCATTTTAGAGAAGAGAAAACTGAAAATTATAGCGTTGAAGTAATTTGCCCAAGAAAACTTCCAGCATAAACCTGATTCTTGATCTGTGGCTTCCTTTGCCACTTGACTCCCATAATTTTATTTTATTTTATTTATTTACTATTTTTTTTGTGGATTCTGTCTCCCAAATATTTCTTTTTTAAAATTTAATTTAATTTATTTATTTTTATACAGCAGGTTCTTTTAGTCGTCTATTTGATACATATTAATGCATATATGTCAATCCCAATCTCCCAATTCACCACACCACCACAGTTCCCTCCCACCCCGTTTTCCCCCCTTGGTGTCCATACATTTGTTCTCTACATCTGTGTCTCTATTTCTGCCTTGCAAACTGGCTCATCTGTGCCATTTATCTAGATTCCACATATATGCGTTAATATACGATATTCGTTTTTCTCTTTCTGCCTTACTTCACTCTGTGTGACAGTCTCTAGGTCCATCCACCTCTCTACAAATGACCCAGTTTCGTTCCTTTTTACGGCTGAGTAATACTCCATTGCATATTTGTACCACATCTTCTTTATCCATTCGTCTGTCGATGGGCATTTAGGTTGCTTCCATGTCCTGGCTATTGTAAATAGTGCTGCAATGAACATTGGGGTGCATGTGTCTTTTTGAATTATGGTTTTCTCTGGGCATAAGCCCAGTAGTGGGATTGCTGGGTCATATGGTAATTCCGTTTTTAGTTTTTTCAGGAACCTCCATACTGTTCTCCATAGTGGCTGTATCCGTTTACATTCCCCAAAACAGTGCAGGAGGGTTCCCTTTTCTCCACACCCTCTCCAGCATTTATTGTTTGTAGATTTTCTGATGATGGCCATTCTGACCGGTGTGAGGTGATACCTCATTGCAGTTTTGATTTGCATTTCTCTAATAATTAGTGATGCTGAGCAGCTTTTCATCTTGGCCATTTGTATGTCTTCTTTGGAGAGATGTCAAACTTTAAGTCTTCTGCCCATTTTTTGATTGGGTTGTTTGTTTTTTTAATATTGAGCTACATGAGCTGTTTATATATTTTGGAGATTAATCCTTTGTCTGTTGATTTGTTTGCAATTATTTTCTCCCATTCTGAGGGTTGTCTTTTCGTCTTCTTTATAGTTTCCTTTGCTGTGCAAAGGAAAAATCCTAGCTCATTTGCTAGGATTTTCTGGTTTTTCCCTCCCTCTTTTTCATCTTTTCCTTCTGATCTTCCTATTTTTCTCCCTCCTTCCCTTCCTTCCTTGCTTCCTTCCTTCCCTCTTTTTCCTTCTTTCCTTGCTCCCTTTACTGTTTCTGTTTTTCTTTATTTCTTCTTCTCCCTGTTTAAGCATCCATGAAACAGGTTATTCTTCAAAGCTAGGCTGAATTTTGATCTTCCTAGATCTTCCTTCTTGTTCCATTTCTTTTTTGGGAATACTACGATTTGAATTAAAAAGAGTTCTTTCAGGTCGATATTCTGCCTACATGAAGCAAGACATCTCTACTTGTTGAAAGCCTTATTTTAAAATTCCAGGTCTACTCTATAACTGGTGATGTACACCTGAATCTTAGAGGAAAGTTTCAGCCTGGGAGTACCTATTTGGCAGTCATCATCGTAGAGACAGTAGTTGGAAGAACCGTAAGAATAGTCAAGATACCAACAGAGAGTGTATGCACTGATATGATCTGTTGGCTGAGGCAAAAATTAACTAACGATCAAGCAAAATTTTAGGGAGCAGCCCCATGTAAATGGGAGGCAGAGGTGATGGAGCCACAGCTGAGCAAGAGGGGGGTGATGCCATAGTCCTAGAGGGTGAGGGGAGCTTATGAAATAAACGATTGGGTACAAAGCCTAGTAGGTTACACCTCAGTGGTCACGGTCAGCATGTAACCTAAGTCACCATCTAAGGGCAGAGTCTGAGAATAACATCAGCCCATTTGCCAAGCACCAGTGCCCACTAGACCCTAGATTCTGGTCTCCAGCACCACCTCGGCCCAAGGAATCCGGCACTTATTGGAAAGTGGCTGATTCTAAGCCCTGGGGCAAAAATGAGGTCAGCAACTTGCTGTTGTTGCCAGAAAGCAAGAATATTTTTAAAACATGGGAAGGAATTCTAAAGGGGAAGAGATCTTTAATGAAAGGCTCATGCTGGCCCAGTTGTGAAAATCTTGAGCAATAAAAAACAAAATACTCACAGTAACGGTTTATGGTTAATTGAAATAAATTGAGTTTGCAAAAGGCCATGAGTTAAATTTATTCAAAGAAAAACTGATTCAGAAGGAAAAAAATAATAGGACATTTAATTTTTTTTTCACTTTTTTTTCTTTTTTTGGCTGTGCCACAGCATGCGGGATCTTAGTTTCCCTAACCAGGGATCAAACCCGTGTCCCCTGCAGTGGAAGCATGGAGTCCTAACCACTGTACCACCAGGGAAGTCCCTAACAGGACATTTTAACTTAAACAAGTATCCAGTATTTGTGTACACACATGCATGTGTATGTATGAATTTCATTTATTCTATTAATCATTTGGCTGTATATATGTGTAACTAAATTAATTACATCAGTTATATGGTGTTTTAGAATACGCTAAAGTGTAAGTACAGTAATAAGGTTTTTTTAAATAAATTTATTTATTTTTATTTATTTATTTTTGGCTGTACTGGGTCTTTGTTGCTGCGCGCGGGCTTCCTCTAGTTGCGGCGAGTGGGGGCTACTCTTCGTTGCAGCGTGCAGGCTTCTCATCGCGGTGGCTTCTCTTGTTGCGGAGCACGGGCTCTAGGTGTGCAAGCTTCAGTAGTTGTGGCATGCGGGCTCAGTAGTTGCGGCGCGTGGGTTCGGTGGCTTCTCTTGTTGCGGAGCACGGGCTCTAGGTGTGCAAGCTTCAGTAGTTGTGGCATGCGGGCTCAGTAGTTGCGGCGCGTGGGTTCAGTAGTTATGGCGCACAGACTCAGTAGTTGTGGCTCACGGGCTCTAGAGTGCAGGCTTCAGTAGTTGTGGCACATGGGCTTAGTTGCTCCGCAGCGTGTGGGATCTTCCCGGACCAGGGCTCAAACCCGTGTGCCTTGCATTGGCAGGCGGATTCTTAACCACTGCGCCACCAGGGAAGTCCTGGCCGTTGTTTTTTAAACTATTTTTCTGCCCCCCCCCTTTCCTCTGGGGACTCTGAATATATGTATATTATACTGCGTAAAGTTGTGGTTACTGGTGGCGGGGGAGAAGGGGAGGAACAAACTATTGAGTATGAAATAGGCTCAAAGATGTATGTACAACATGCGGAATATAGTCAATAATTTCGTAATAGCTGTAAATGGAAAGTAACCTTTAATTTGTATAAAAATGAAAACATTTTTTAAAGTTGTTTGAGGTGTATACTGTTAGTTTAATATCTGCGTTTTGAATGCAAAGAACAGGATTCAGGAAGTAAAGAAATACACACAACGAGCACAGCTTGTAAACATGGAGGCAGGGTTTGAACCCAGACCATCTGTCTCTGGAACCTGTGTTTTCACTGAATAATGTTCTGTCCTGCCTGGACCAGGATGGAGTGTATCAACCATGATGAGGGATTATTTTCAAGGCAACACCTAATCGTGATCTTTCATAAACAGTAAACCTCTTACTTCAACGTTAAATACTTAACCGCAGCACACTGAATTAGACAAAGCTGCAAATCTTCTCTCTTTTAAACGGGACAGCAGTTTCCTGTCCTTGCCTGGAGACAGATGAGCTGGTTTATGCTCAAAAAAACTCAGAATAAAGTGGAGGAGGAGGAGACGGGAGAGCTTGGGTAAGTATGCTCTTCAGAGCATATGACCATTATATGGCTACGTACATGGCTTAGCAGTGCAGCAGGAGGGGTCGTGACCCAGGGAAGGAAGGGTGGAAAGGAATGCTATCAAGTCCCTTCACCAATTACATGGCACTTACTACGACGTGCTGTTCTTAGTACTTTACATGGTTACATTTCACCCTGACAGTGACCCCAGGAAATGGGTTCTCAGACTATTCCCATCTCAAAGATGAGAAGGCTGAAGCTCAGAGAGGTTGATTGTCCAGGATCACACAGCCAATAGTTGGTGAAGGTGGGACACTCACACGTAGGCCGTCTGCTCCAGATTCCCCATTCTCAACCAGGAACTTCCCCTGCCCCCCAAGCAAGTGATGTAAATCAATCATTTAATCCTCCCAATCACCCTGTGAGGTAGGAACTATTATTATCCACAATGTATAGATGAAGAATCAAAGGCACAAAGAGTGTAACTGATTTCCCGGAGGAAAAATTTCCTGTGCATTCGACCTTACCGATGATAACAGCAGCAATAATGATAAGCGACATTTACTGAGGATTTATTATATAACAGACATCATTCTAAGCACTTTATCTGTGTTAGGTATGTTTGCTTATTAAATAGTTTCAATCACTTCATGGTATAGATTCTGTTATTCACTTCAACACATGAGGCCACCCAAGCATGCGTACCTGAAGGGGCTGCTGTGGTTCATACAGGTGACTGGGGGAAGAAGTGAGATCTCCCCCCCGGGCAGGCTGGCTTTGACCCTCACTCATGACCCCTAAGTTACAGCGTCTCACACATACACACACACAAATATGCACGCACATATGCACACACATCCATAGAAATGTGCACACACTCTACACAAAAGCAAGTACACACTCATATGCACGTGCGCGACGTGCTTAATATACACACATGCCCACGGGCACGAACGCACACAAATATACCCAAATTCAACACAACATACACACACGCTCATACACCTATTCAACACACGTAGACATACACACACATACGTACACACATAATCACATCAAATATCATATTCAGCTATATTCTTTATATATATAGTCTTTTTCATATTCTTTTCCATGATGGTTTATCACAGGATATTGAATATAGTTCCCTGGGCTCTACAGTAGGACCTTGTCGTTTATCCATTCTATATATAATAGTTTGCATCTGCTGACCCCTAAACTCCCAATCCTTCCCTCCCCCAATCCCCTCCCCCTTGGCAACCACAAGTCTGTTCTCTAGGTCTGTGAGGCTGTTTCTCTCTCGTAGATAAGTTCATTTGTGTCATATTTTAGATTCCACATATAAATGGTATCTTATGGTATTTGTCTTTCTCTGTCTGACTTACTTCACTTAGTCAGATAATCTCTAGGTCCATTCATGTTGCCGCAAATGGCATTATTTCAGTTTTTATGGCAGAGCTGTATTCCACTGTATATATGTACCACTTTCAGCTATATTCTTAATTACTCTGCAGTGATTCTCTGTGCTAAAGGTCAAATCCTGAATCCTCCAAACATAAAAGTTTAGGATCTGCACTCTTCAATCCATACATGTCACACTTAGAAGCTTTAAAGTGCTTCTGGAAGGGCTTCCCTGGTGGCGCAGTGGTTAAGAATCCGCCTGCCAATGCAGGGGACGTGGTTTTGAGCCTTGGTCCGGGAAGATCCCACATGCCGTGGAGCAACTAAGCCCGTGCGCCGCAACTACTGACCCTGTGCTCCGCAACAAGAGAAGCCGCCGCAGTGGGAAGCCCGCGCACCGCAACCAAGAGTAGCCCCAGCTCACTGCAACTAGAGGAAGCCCGCGCGCAGCAGCGAAGACCCAACGTGGACAAAAATAAATTAATTAATTTAAAAAAAATGCTTCTGTAGCCACTTTTGATCATCCCTCACACAAAAAGAACTCTAAGCCAACAAGAGTGAAAGACTTTGGACACAGCATCTGTCTGATGTGTGTTTGCTGTTTCTTCTTGTATTAAAATGAAGTCCTGCCCTGAATAGGCTTAGGCAGGGGGTGATGAATTGCTGGCATTGGGGGGGTTGTCGGGCTTTGTAAATCAAAATACAGGACTCTCAGTTCAATTTGGGTTTTTTTGTTGTTGTTTTTTGGGTTTTTTTGTTTTGTTTTGTTTTTGGTGGGTTTTTAAAAATTTTGTATTGGAGTGTATTTGATTTACAATGTTGTGTTAGTTTCAGGTGTACAGCAAAGTGCATCAGTTATACAGATACATATACCCACTCTTTTTTAGATTCTTTCCACATCTAGGCCGTTACGGAGCATTGAGTAGAGTTCCCTATGCTCTACAGTAGGCCCTTATCAGTTATCTATTTTATATAGAGTAGTGCGTATATGTCCATCCCAATCTTCCAATTTTCCCTCCCCCAGCTCTCTCAGTTCAATCTGAATTTCAGAGAAACCACAAATAATTTTTTAAGCCTAAGTATTTCCCAAATGGCAGCCTATCCTATATCTTATCTGAGGACTCCATTTTTAGTATAACTATATCCCAAATTGCATTGTATGTTCTATACTTTATCTGGTAAGCCTGAACCCAGGGAAAGTAGACTGAAATCTCACACAGTGTCAGGTGAGGCTGCCATGTCGTTCTGGAATTTTTGTCAGAAATGGATTTAGTAGGACTTCCTTGGCGGTCCAGTGGTCCGGACTCCGTGCTTCCACTGCAAATGGCGTGTGTTCAATCCCTGGTTGGGGAACTAAGATCCCACATGCTGCCTGGTGCAGCAAAACAAAACAAAACAAAACAACCAAAAAACAGATTTAGTAAAAAACACAGGGGTCTCCTGAGCATATTATTTCAACTTCAGAACCACCTGACGGCTTCCGCTGGTCGCTGTGAGCGCCTCATTTCTGTTCTGCCAGTTACAGATAACAAACCTGCAGGAACTTACGTCCCCAGGGAGAGTGGGTACCTGCAGGAGCAGGGGACAAACTCTTTTGTCTTCGCAGAGAATTCATGAGCTAGAAGTTCACCCCACCTGAGCTTCGTCTTTCCTGAGTACCAAGAGTAAATTATAATAATTTAAATACACAAACCGCAGCCTACAAAATGAGTTCTATTTAAATGGGGCAACTTGCTCATGAAATGAGCCACCTTTCAGGATGTGAATTTTTCTTGATAAGATACCTAACATGTGTGGCAATAAATCCCATTACTCTGGCTTCACTTGGTTGTGTGGACAGGACTATTATGTTAAGTAAATTGTGTAGAGTTACTTAATAAAGGAGCTTTAATCCATCTGTTTTTCAGGGATTAGATGACTTGATCTAAGTATTTCTTTTTGACAGAGGAGAATTTTTCTCAGCTAAGAATGAGGAAGAAGTCACAGGTTGAAAAGGTTGAGTATATATTTAATACCCTCGGGAGCAAACAGAGCAGCCAGTTTTATTCAACTCAGTGAACAAATGTGATATTAAGTGGCCTTCACCAAGTTCATCCTGAGATAAAACAAAGTCTGTCTTTTAGTTCCTTATGAGGTAATGAAATTCAAGCACCACTGCTTTGTTATAAATTAGAGATTAGTGTCGTTTTTTGGTTCGGTTTCAAATACAAGGCGACAGAGATGAATTAACTTTACAGATGTTCAGAGAAATTGTATTAGGTTCACCCAAGTAGAACAAAAGGGAGGTAGTTGTTAAGGAAAGGGATAAAATTTGAGACAGGAGGTCTCTAAAAGAAGAAATGATCTGCTAGGGTATAACCTACAAAGAAGCTCCAGAGCCCACTTATGAATTCACACATCCAAGGGGTGCCCCTGCCAGGCTCTGAGTCTGATGATTGCAAGGGTCATTAGCCAGGGCTGGGCTTTACAAGAGCTTTGAGACAATCGAAGGGATCAAAGGATCAGAAACAGGCCATTTCCTATCTTCTGCTGTTCCTGGCTTCTCAAATTCACATGCATGCAGAGGCCAGACTAGACATTTAAATAAGGACTTCAGGTGAAAACTGAGGACCTGGGGAAGGTAAGCAACGTTGAAAGTCATACATGCACCTGGCCCCAGCCACTTGCTCCCATGTGGGAATAGCTCCTCCAGTTTCAAGAGACTCTAAAAATCTAGATTTTTAAATGTATTTTTTAAATTAATTTTTATTGGAGTATAGTTGATTAACAATGCTGTGTTATTTTATGCTAGATTTTTAAAAATTTTATTGAAGTATAGTTGATTTACAATGTTAATTTCTGCTGTACAGCAAAATGACTCATTTATATATATATATTTTTTCATATTCTTTTCCATTATGGCTTATCACAGGGTATTGAATATAGCTCCCCATGCTATACAGTAGGACCTTGTTGTTTGTCCACCCTATATATACTAGTTTGCCAATCCCAAACTCCCAGTCCATCCCTCCTCCACCCCCCACCCCCTTGGCAACCACAAGTCTGTTCTCTATGTCTGTTAGTCTGTTTCTGTTTCGTAGATTTGTTCATTTGTGTCTTATTTTAGATTCCACATATAAGTGATATCATATGGTATTTGTCTTTCTCTGTCTGACTGACTTCACTTAGTATGATCATCTCTAGGTCCATCCATGTTGCTGCAAATGGCATTATTTCACTCTTTTTTATGGCTGAGTAATATTCCATTGTGTGCATGTGTGTGTGTGTGTGTGTGTGTGTGCGTGTGTGTGTATGTGTGTGTGTGTGTGTATCTATCTCACATCTCCTTTATCCATTCATCTGCCAATGAAGGTTTAGATTGCTTCAATGTCTTGGTTATTGTGAATAGTGCTGCTGTGAACATTGGGGTGCATGTATCTTTTCATTATAGTTTTCTCTGGATATATGCCCAGGAGTGGAATTGCTGGATCATATGGCAACTCTATTTTTAGTTTTTTGAGGAACCTCCATACTGTTTTCCATAGTAAAACATTCCCACCAACAGTGTAAGAGGGTTCCCTTTTCTCCACACCCTCTCCAGCATTTGTTATTTGTAGACCTTTTAATGATGGCCATTCTGACCAGTGTGAAGTAGTACCTCATTTTAGTTTTGTAAAAATCTTGATTTTTATGTGCAAATTTCCAAGTTTTTAATCTTAAATACTAATCAACTAATGTTTAAAAAAACAAACAAACAAAAAAACATCATGTGGAATAGGAAAATAAGGTTGCAGGTAGATCCAGGCAATCAACCATTAATTTGTTACCTGTACACAAGCTCATGGAAGAAAGTATTTTTTACATAAGACTTACGAGATGCTGTGCTTGCAGTGTCAGTAGGAGGTGGGGGGCATTATAACTTTCCTTGTTCTAGAAAGTTCTACCCTGACACAGCCAATTAGCATCGGGTGCCATAAGTCTTACGCATGAATTCTCTTGCCTGGCCAGACCCAGGTTCTTGGCTACCTTCCTTGTCTCCTGGAGCTGCCCTGAGTACTTATACACACTTCCATGTTCCTTGTAATATGACTTTGGGCTGGTTTTCTGGATTACCTGGGTCTCCATTGTCCTTGGAAAACAAGACAAAATATTTGTCCTAGACCCAAACCAAGGGTTTTTAAGTGACCGAAACTGAAGGATCTCTCCGGAACCTCTTTTATAAGGGCACTCATCCCATCATGAGGGCTCCACCCTCATGACCTAATCACCTCCCAAAGACCCCATCTCCTAACACCACCACCTTGAGGGTTAGGTTTCAATGTTAATTTGGGGGGAATTAATTTTCACCTGAGAAAAAATACACAGAAAGGCACCTATGTAGAAAGATATTACCTGTTTACCTTGTCTACCAACATTCCACCTCCGCCTTCAAAACGCTGCGTGTTGCTGACCATCTACAGCGAACCACCCCTTGCTAATTACACTGCACCCCGTTCCTTGGGTTTATATCCTCTTCTTCTTTCAGAACGCCTTTCTCCCCCGACTACCCTCCATCTTAGTCAATTCTAACCCTGCCTGTCTTTTCAGACCATATGTTGCATCTAATACAAAACTTGCCCAGATTCACTAAGTCAGAATTAAGAGTCTCTCTCCCATCTACTCTTTTTGTTTTAATTCAATTTTTCTTTTATATTGGGATATAGTTGATTTACAATGTTGTATTTGTTTCAGCTGCACAGCAAAGCGATTCAGTTATTCACATACATACATCCATTCTTTTTCAGATTCTTTTCCCATATAGGTTATTGCAGAGTAATGAGTATAGTTCCCTGTGCTCTATGGTAGGTCCTTGGTGTTTATCTATGTTATATAGCAGTGTGAATATGTTAATCCCAAACTCCTAATTTATCCCTCCCTCCCCTTTCCCCTTTGGTAACCATAAGTTTGTTTTTAAAGTCTCTGAGTCTGTTTCTGTTTTGTAAATAAGTTCATTTGTATCATATTTTTAGATTCCACATGGGAGTTATATCATATGATATTTGTCTTTCTCTGTCTGACTTGCTTCACTTAGTATGATCATCTCCAGGTCCATCCGTGCTGCTGCAAATGGCATTATTTCATTCTTTTTTATGGCTGAATAGTATTCCATTGGATGTATGTACCACATCTTCTTTATCCATTCATCTGTCGATGGACATTTATGTTGCTTGCATGTCTTGGCTATTGTGAACAGTGCTGCTATGAACATTGGGGTGCATGTATCTTTTCGAATTATGGCTTTCTCTGGATATATGCCCAGGAATGGGATTGCTGGGTCATACGGTAGTTCTATTTTTAGTTTTTTAAGGAACCTCCATACTGTTCTCCATAGTGGCTGCACCAATTTACACTCCCACTAACAGTGTAGGAGGGTTCCCTTTTCTCCGCACCCTCTCCAGCATTTATTGTTTTGATTTATTGACTTTTTGATGATGGCCGTTCTGACCGGTATGAGGCAGTACCTCACTGTAGTGTTTTGTTTTGTTTTTTGCGGTACGCGGGCCTCTCACTGTTGTGGCCTCTCCCATTGAGGAGCACAGGCTCCGGACGCACAGGCTCAGCGGCCATGGCTCACGGGCCCAGCCGCTCCACGGCATGTGGGATCTTCCCGGACCGGGGCACGAACCCGTGTACCCTGAGAGTCTGCAGGCGGACTCTCATCCACTGCGCCACCAGGGAAGCCCTCACTGTAGTTTTGATTTGCATTTCTCTGATGATTATTTTCCAGCTACTCTTATTGGATTTGTTCTGAGATGTCATCAAATACCGATCATTGCAGCAGGGTGGCATTGAATGCCAGCTCTGGGCAGGGCACTGTGCTAGGCACAGGGATATTCGGTGGGGGGGACACAGGTTCTCAGTCCCCCAGAAGCCATTGGTCAACTTGCACTTCCTCCCCAGGACCCCAAGCCCCAATACCTCACCAGCTCGCAGTCTGAGCTCTTCTTTTCTCTGTGTGCCACCTTCCCTCTCGCCCTCAGCATCTGTCACCTGGATTCCAGGACCTGTCTCCCCTCTGGCATCCTAGCCTCCGCCCTTCTCTTCTGCACAGTCAGGCAGAATCATCTACCGCTTTCATGCAAAATCTTCCCGGGTTCCATTTCTCGGTGGATCCGCAGGTCCTGCTCTATCTGGCCGCTGCCTGCCTGCACCGCAGGGCAGCTCCCACACTCCTCTCCTCCGATCCAGCCCCGCGGCAAACCCACACACAGTCCCATAGGCACACGGTGCGCCGCCACCTCTGAGCCTCGTCAGTGCTGGTCCCTCAGTCTGCAAACTCCTTTCCCTGCTTAATCACCGGGCTATCTCGCCTCATCCTCCAAGCGTCAGCTTGGCTGCCAGTCCCTCTAAAGGTATCTCATGATACTCTTCCCCACTCGCTCCACTTTGCCCACATGGGGCCTTGGTCACTCAGTGTCTCCCCTTCCGTCGTAACTCCTGCTGTCTGTACTGAGACCCAAATGTGTGCTTGTCTTATACCAGGGAGTATGCGTTCCTACCGTATGCGATCACCCTTATTTCTGTAGCTCCCCTGCCCAGCGTGATGCTAGGTGCTTAATCAATGCTTGCTGTATGAATGGATGGACGGGTGTATGTCTCTGTATCACTCACTAGGGTATCACCTCCATGAAGCCAGGATCTATCACCCTCAGGTTACGTAAATGAGCCAAAGATCTTCCCTGTATGTTGACCCCTAGATTGTATCTTTCTTCACAGCAGGCTGGGTGAGACCCATTAGCTCAAAAGCCGACTGGCGCCAGACTCAAATTTTTACACAACCAATTGTTTTAAACATAAACGAAACAAGCACATGTTAGTTACTTAGAGCCTGTCTGATCTGCATGCCCCGCAGAGCTGCACCCGACATCTGCTGGCCACTGGGGAGAGAATCCTGCCACCACAAAGACCCCAAGCGTCTGGCTACTGGACTCTGGAACTTTCTCACCCAGAGACCCCCCGCCGCCACCGCCATGTTCCTAAGAGACATCGCCTGGACACATAAGACCCCTCTCCAGAATCACCTTGTTCTCCTCTCTTTCTGGGTCGTGGCCGCCACACCACAGCCTCTAGACAGGCTCATGAGGTGGGTGACTTCTGTCCACACGCTTGTCAGTATCCCCCAACTAAGCCCATTGTCTGCTACTGCCACCTCGTGGTCAAATACTTTCCTTGCTCAGCCCAGCCCGGAAATCCCTCAAGCTCACCACACCTCCTGAGATCGTCCCCCAGTGT
This sequence comes from Physeter macrocephalus, assembly GCF_002837175.3. Lineage (NCBI taxonomy): Eukaryota > Metazoa > Chordata > Mammalia > Artiodactyla > Physeteridae > Physeter > Physeter macrocephalus. The sequence continues at coordinate 21,116,085 of NC_041232.1, read as the reverse complement.
AAATCTATTGCCATCACTACGTAGGAACTGAGGGACATTTTTCCATCATCCCTGTGTACAGAGTGGATTCTCAATCAATTCTTGTGTATGAATGAATGGATGGATGAATAGATGAATGGATGGATGGGTGTTTAGATGGATGGTTGGGTGGACGGATGGATGGGCCTCACTTTACTACTCTGTGATCTCCATGAAGCCTGGATCTGCTGTCCTCACTAGCATATCCTCCATTGAAAATCCTCTGCCCTCATTACCCTGGATCCCTGAGCCAAGGTCCCACTGGCAATTATATACGATCAGTGCTTCATGGATGCTGTGAATTGATCGATAAGAAGAGGAAACCACCTGCATCCAAGTGATCCCTGATTTTTGGTAAAAGAAGAACAGGGATAGAGCTACATTGCTTGAACCACAGCATCAGCCTCAAACCCTAAACATAGATACCCAGACCCACATGCCTCTCTCTGCCCTGGAGCCTCATGACACAGGAAGCCAGGGCCTCCCAGCCTTAGAATTAAGCCCTTTGATTGAGAAAGGGTTTCACCGAAACTCAGAGCAGTCCCATGATGCTTCTGAGGTCAGGAGGGGTTAGTCAGCGAGTCAGGGCTAGATCCCCCAGACCAAAGGCTCCACCATGCTGCTTTCTTCCACGTGCCCCAATGTGTGTATCATTTCCCCCGGTTTCTGTATACATCTCGATGTCTGAGCATCATATGTTCAGCCAACACTGAGGAAGTCTGAAGTCTGTGCTGTGTGCAAGGGATACCCAGGTGAATAAGGGACCATCCCCAGTGCCTTCTTCAAGTACTAGGCTGCCATTTGAGCATCACTTCAAATATTTATTTACAGCAACTTGTTCATGACTTTCAGATCTGATATACACAAAATAGAGCACACCGGATGCTGTAAGAAAGCTTCCTTAAAACCAGTATGAGGTCTCTTTAGATTTCTTTTCCCTGCTTTTTCCTTGAGCAAAATGACTGTCAATCATCCCCAAATTTATATCATCAAAAGTGAATGCTTGATTTCTAGCATTTGGGGAAAATAAAATAGAATACTCCCCGCTCTATGCTCCTGACTTGAGTTACTCTCTAATTACAGAACGCAGAGTTCTCTTTGACAGTTTGAGTGTGTGAAAGCAATCATATGAAATGATATAGCTAGAGTGACCCGTTAAGGCTTGTGCGAAAACGTTCCCGGCCAGGCCTGTTTTCCCATCGCGGGGGGAGGAGCTTTGAATTTGATCAATTAGGCTTCGTGTTTTTAAGGGGTAGCCATTATCGATGGCCACAAATGAAGAGAAGAGGTCACTGTCTGAACGCCCTGGGCAGAGGAAAGATGAAGTTGTCCTGTGTGGTAGGATGTGATGCCACGGATGACGGCCAAGATCAATACCAGGACCGCTGCCAGCCACCAGCACAGGTGTGAATCAATGAGAACCTGGCAAAGCATTTCAGATGCCCAGTCCCTGCTTCGCCCAGCTTCCAAATGTGGACCTGCTCATACTACAATACATGAGACATTCGTTAAAAATAGACAAGTCCCCATCTGATTCTAACTAGAATCACCCCCTAAATTACACTGTATTCTCTCGAGGACACGCTTTTGATCTAGCAGAGTTATGTCCTCTTTAGGCTAATGCAGCTTTTGGCCGTGACCCACAGAGTTAATGTGGGTGAAGTCCGTTTTCCTCTCCGTGGACATTTCAATGCGGTGGCCAGAGAGGTGATTATTTCTCCCTTCAAGTTGAATTCACAATTTTAAGAAGATGTCACTTTTGTCTTTCCAGGAGGAAAACCAGCTTCCTCATTATCCTCGAACCCTGGGACCCTTTCCCATGGTGTCTGTGTTAGATTTCTTTATTTAAAACTCCCCTACTGCATTAACACGAGAGAGCCATCTGGATGGATACATTCTAAGAGGGGCTTTGGCAGGAAACAAGGACTTCAGAGCTCTGCCATACAGAGGAATATGCAACAGAAGTTACATAGTCAATGCAAGAGTCACACAATAACCAGGTATCCTTGTCTGAGAAACTTTCAGAATTCAATTTAATGTGCTCAGTGATTTGGGATACGGGAAGAGAGGAGAATGGACATTTTACCTAGTAATTTAAGTATAAACCCTACTTCGAAGTTTATCCAAAGGAATTTCAGGACCTGCTATTTTATCATCAGCCACCAAACAGCATGCGCACCAGTGACATCCCGGGTGTGACAAATTCCCAGTCACTGGGGTGGGGAATCAGGGGGAAGAAAGAAGGTAACAGACAGAATTCACAGGAGACACTCTTCTCCTGCAGGACCCCAGAAAGTTAGACGGATGCTTTGAGCATCCATGTATTTCAAGGGAAAATAGGTAGGCAAGCTTCAGAGGTTGCCAGGACATTCAGATCCCCTCCCCCCAGATCTGCTCTCTAAGGGGAAACACCCATGTACCTTCTGGCAACACAGCACCTGTCACAGTAGATCAGGCATGTGCTGGTGAAAATGTCCTAGTGACTTCCTTTGGGGGCCATATGGCACCCGCGACTGAGTGGCCTTTTCCTGACACTGGAGGTGAAGTTGCCAACAATCCAGGTTTTCTATGCTTTATTTTCTTTCCCTAAGTTTCGTTCGAGTGGTACCCCAAGATCCAGAGAACCATCATGATACAATCAACAGGGAAAGGAGAGTTGGGCTTAGGCCAATTTATCAGTTGTGCTGTAAAGACAAGCAAGCATATGTTGGTACCGGGGGTGGAAGTGTGTGTTCCCCGGTCATGACCTCTGAGAAAAGCCCCTGGTACTGTGGGGCAATGTCCCGATGATATTATTTTCAACAATGAGGTACACGGTCTGGGGAAGACTCTTCATCCTGAATCAAGCTTGGCTGGTGCTGGATTTGGACATTCGTGAGGTCAACTGAACCAAGCGGTAAAAAAGAGAGACGCAAGTCATTAAGTAGAGACTTTGCTATCATCCTTGGTGTCTCACCCTCACCATTGCCAGCCTTGGGGATTTAATATGAACTTGCAATTTCAATAGGCCCTGAAAATTCTGTCCAGTTGAGACAGGCTGGGACCGGGGACCCTTTGCTGCAGCGCTTGCACCTGGACACACCCCTCCTTGAGCAACAAGATACAAAGACGCTACAGCGGGCCAGAAAAACTGCGTGTATGCAGTTGGGGCAAACCCTGGACCCAAAAGACACAAAGAGACCAAAAAACCCAACTGCCACTTTTGAAGAGCCTGGGGCAAAAACATAACGTCAGGAGCGAATACAAGGTGTCAGGAGCAAATGCAGGGCACACCACGACACCAGGGGGGCGGGGCAGACCACCTAAGCCACGCCTCCGGCCCGACCCCTGGACACACCCCTCCCCTCACCCCGTATAAGGAATAAGCTCACCCCCCCTGAGGTGAGCAAGGGAAGCTGTTGCTTGTTCTCTCTCCCCCGCGCTGCAGCAGGCGCCCCAATAAAGCCTTGCCTGAATTTCTTACCTGGCCTCTTGTCAATTTCTATCGCTTGGGGAAAGCCGAGAACCCTGGTCGGTATCACAGTGATCGGTTCCCTTGCAGCCGTGCACCTCCAGGCACAAAGAAACAAGGATGACTGCCCTAAAGGAATGTCAGTGGTACCGTGGCTGTGATCACAGTGCATCACGGGCTGCTATTTCTCAAATGACTTAGATATGAAAGTGATGCCCTTAAAAAACTGAGCTGGATGAGGGCAAGGGTGATGATGAAGGCATTATTAATGTCAAAGACGTCTATGAAGAACGTTAGTTGAATTCATGAAATGTGAGTGTGCACATATAAATGAATACATTATTTTACATATGGCTTTAGATACATAGGTAGACCTAAGTAAACTCTTACGACGTATATCTGACTATCTGTATCTCAAAAAAAATGTGTATAATTAAATTGGCAATAAAAACCTTTTAGAAGATCCTCTCAGTGGAAAACCGTAGCTGATCACCTTAGGTTTGTGGTTAGAGGGGGGATTTTGTTGTAGTCTGTGTGCACTCATTGGAAATGTGTCAGATATTTGAATGATTCGTGGCATGTCAGATGTGAAGGGACAGGTGAAGTCAGGGTAGCATGATCTGGGTCAAAGTTTGCAAGTGTGACCTAGGCACTGGATTTGGCTCTCAGAAATGACCCCTTTGTTCTTGTCAGTGTTCTAACATGTTTGAAGATTTTACATTAAATATAGGATAATTGCATTTCAGTAAAATAACTGGGAATGTAATGACTGAGTCCACATAACCTCATAGGAGTGATCAGCAGGAAGGAAGGAAGCAGACACTGCCTGCTTTAGGCGGGATCTGTGAGCTTCAGGTGCCACAGTCCCCATCTCTCCCTATTGCCTTCCAGGGGCTCATGTCCCCCGTAGAGACTACATGCCCCTGGCTCCTGTGGGCATTTGTTTGTTCGTTTGCTTGTTTTATCAGAGTAGAGTTGCTTTACAATGTTGTGTTAGTTTCAGGTGTACAGCAAAGTGATTCAGTTACACATATACATATATTCATTCTTTTTTAGATTCTTTTCCCATATAGGTTATCACAGAATATTGAGTCGTTTCCTGTGCTATACAGTAGGTCCTTGCTGGTTATCTATCTTATATATAGTAGTGTGTGTATGTCCATCCCAAGCTCCTGATTTATCCCTCCCCCACCCGGCACCCACGCTTCCCCTTTGGTAACCATAAGTTTGTTTTCGATATCTGTAAGTCTGTTTCTATTTTGTGAATAAGTTCATTTGTATCATTTTTAAACTTAGATTCCACATACAAGTGATATCATATGGTATTTGTCTTTCTCTGTCTGACTTACTTCACTTAGTATGATCATCTCTAGGTCCATCCATGTTGCTGCAAATGGCATTATTTCATTCTTTTTTATGGCTGAGTAATATTCCATTGTATATCTGTACCACATCTTCTTTATCCATTCATCTGTTGATGGACATTTAGGTTGTTTCCATGTCTTGGCTATTGTAAACATTGGGGTGCATGTATATTTTCAAATTATGGTTTTCTCCAGATATATGCCCGAGAGTGGGATTGCTAGGTCATATGGTAGCTCTGTTTTTAGTTTTATGAGGAACCTCCATGCTGTTCTCCATAGTGGTTCCTGTGGGCATTTGGATTGGAGACTCCATGTCTCGTCATACTTTCTATTCAATCCCCCAAAAGACTGAGTTCTTCAGGATCTATGGGCTTCTAGGCCCAGTTAAGAAACTTGACCCTGTAAACAGAAATCATTTAATTAGAGACTCAGATGCATGTTTACACTAATTGGTTTGCGGAATTTTCTTTTAAAATAAATTTATTTTTTTATTGCTTAAAAAAATGTCCTGTACTCAGGGTACAGGGTTGAGTTGACCATGCTACTTGATTTGTATCACATTGTCATCACTGGATCATGAAATGTCCGTTTCCTGACTCTTTCTTTTTTACCTTAATTCTTTAATTCCATTCATTTTTTAGTCAAAGGCACCACCCTAGCATGTTTTATAATTGTCTAGAAAAACTCACATATCCTTGTAATATACGTTGTGAGATTTTGAAAATAGGCATTTTTCATCTACATATATGTCACCATGCCCTAACTCTGTTTCTAGTACTGCCCTCTCAACCCTGTTTATGACCTAACCATGCTGTTTGTAATTTACTCTAAAACCTTCAAGCTGCTCATGTATTCTTGAACACAAACTGGTAAGTATCTGAAAAACCATCTTTGCCAACTAGTTCCTGAATCCTGAATAAATGAGAGTTATGGTTGAATTGCAAGCCTAGGCTAGGACTGACCCCCTCACTTTATATCTGTTCCGAATTCAGTCTTCTTTGGGGGCTCAGATCAGCTCAGAATTCCTCTCTCTTCTCCCTAATCCTGATGGATCCTTTTTAAAATTGATATATAGTTGATTTACAATATTGCCTTAGTTTCAGGTGTATAGCAAAGTGATTCAGTTATATAGTTTTTTCAGATTATTTTCCATTTTATGTTATTACAAGATACTGAATATTATTCTGTGTGTTATATAGTAAATCCTTCTTGCTTATCTATTTTATTAAAAAAATTTTTTTTAAATTTATTTATTTTCTTCGGCTGCATCGGGTCTTCATTGCTGTGCACGGGCTTTCTCTAGTTGTGGTGAGCAGAGGCTACTCTTCGTTGCGGTGTGCAGGCTTCTTATTGCAGTGGCTTCTCTTGTTGCAGAACATGGGCTCTAGGTGCACAGGCTTCAGTAGTTGCAGCACGCAGGCTCAGTAGTTGCGGCACATGGGTCCTAGAGTATGCGGGCTTCAGTAGTTGGTCCATGTGTTGTCTATTACCAGGAATGCTATTCCTTCCGTCTTGACACAAACAGCCTTCAAGACCCGATTCAGACATCACCGTCCCCAGATACCCAGGTCACTCCCACGTCTTGTGGGCAGGGCTCCCACCCCAGAGAATCTGTGGCCCTACACCTGCATCTCATCCCCCTCCTGACCTGTGTCTACCTTGGACAGCAGCTGTTTCTATGTGCACTGTGTCCTTCTCCTAGAACAAAAGAAATTCCAGGGCAGGGGCTGTGTCTTAGTTTATCTCTGACCCGCTTTGCCTCTCAAGGGCTTGCCTGAATATGCTCAGGGAAATTTTGTGAAAAATAAACATCATACCTTTTCAGATGAGAACCACAGGGCACTTTGCAGTGCTCCCTCATGTTCACATGTGACGACTTCAAAATGATGATGTGTTTGGTGTGATATAAACACACACACAGAAACACATGTATGTGAGCTTTCATATCTTCCATGGCAGGTGTATCAAGTATGTTTGATCACTTGAACAAAGCCTGCAACTTGGAATGGGAGGTTAAATCAAAGTTGTGAGACATTTCTTCTTTCCATAATAGGATTACAAAGAAAGATAACATGTAGAGTAAAGCATGAGAATAGCTACAGGACTGAACCCTGGGTCCTCAAAGCTGTTTGCCTAACAATGAAAGCCACTATTTTATCTGCGGCTAAGAATGCAAAAGTAGGACAGGCTATAGGAGGTAAATTTTAAATCATCTGAAGCTGAATGTCAAGGGAAGACATTTTTGAGGTTCTTTTGAACTGGGATAATGTATGTTTCTTCCATGGCCTCTTAATAAAGAGAGAGCTGCCCACCTGCCTTTTTAATACTCCCTGATATCATGCTTTCCGCAAACGTTACCATTTAACCAATGACAAGCCGTTGAAATTGTTTCATTTCAGAATATGGATGTGAGTTATAGTGGTTTCTTATGTATATGATGTCTTTACTAAAATAAGACAATTTTTAAATTGTCTCATTCATTAACTTTTCTCCCTGCTGGAGGAAAAGTAATGTCCTATTCTACTTTGGAAAGAGAGCTTTTTGGAGTTCTCTTTTGGGAAATCTTTATTGGAAATTTTACATGTAAAATAAAATGTTTCTTAGAGACAGTGGGGAGGGGCCAAGACTGGCAATTACACACAGTGTCTTCACTCCTCACAACTCAGTGGGAGTTCGTTACATTAGACCCATTTTACAGAGCAGGAAACTGACCACGAGCCTAACCATCATCTTCCAGAAAGAGCCTCCAGCACCTGCTGAGGTGGCTCACACCTGCCTCGTGTGGCCTGGGTGCCCTTGGGCCTGGTCACAGCCACTTGGGTCTCCCCTCACCCCAGGGATCCTCAGGACCCTATCCTGTGCTGACACCCCCATTTCCTGCGTGTTTCTCTTTCTTGCTTTAGTCCCTTGTTTGGGTGGAAACCTTAGTCCAGTAGCTTCCTAACAAGAGTGGAGGACTGATCATTTGTGAGACCATTCTTGAACCACATCTATGTGACACTCTCCGAGGTACCTAGAATAGCCAAATTCATAGAGTCAGGAAGTACATTGGTGGATGCCAGGGGGCAGGGGCTGCGGGGGAGGGGGAGTGGGGAGTTAGTGTTTAACGGGGACAGAGTTTCAATTTGGGGGGGTGAAAAGTTCAGGAGATGGATGCTGGTGAGAGTTGCACAACAATGTGAATGTACTTAGTGCCACTGAACGGTACAGTTAAATATGGTTAAAATAGTATGTTTTATATTATGTGACTTTGACCACCATTAAAGGACATTTTTTTTAAAAGCAAAAAAAAAAAAAACACAAAACCTAATAATTCACCCCCATTTCAGTGTCCACGTGAGTGCTGGCGGCGTGCAAGTATTCTCAGGGACACGGCACGTAGATTTTATTGCAGCTTCGCTCAAAGGAGGGATCTTGGGTAAGTGAGGCTGCAGCTACCATGACCCGCACCATCCTTTCCCCATGAACGAAGCCCCGTGGAGTGACCTGGGTGGCGAGAGTGACAGGAAGTGTCCACATGGAGACAGACAGTGAGAGGCAGGGTATACAGATGAGGATGGGCAGGCTTTCCAGCATTTCACACCCAACGCGTTTGAGGATGAATCCGAGATGCAGGGTTTTCCCCTGGGCCTTAGGAAGCTGGTTCAGCGCAAGGAGAATTGTGTGCAGTCTGGGGAAATAAATTAAATCGGCAAAGCTACTAAATACAATACCATTTATACAGAAGATAAAGAGGCACGTGATTTGATGAAACCAAACATCAATACCCTCCTTCTACTTCCGAATTGCCACTTCTTTCTTCCCACCAGAGTGGATCATCTTTATTGTGACAGCCGTAGTTTATGGAAAGAAAAAATAATCTTTATTTATAACGGGGAATTGTTTGCATATATCAAGTCCTCTCTTCACTGTACTGTTCACCCTTAACAGAAGTTAATTCTAACAGCCGTGTGTGAATCTCTTAAAGATAATCGGATATGTATGCACTTTTTTGGCTAATGGAGAAGTCTCTTCCAAAGAGAGAGCTCAGACTACTAGATAAATATTTTATTCTAATGCTGATCAGTCTTCTATATAAATATCATCTTTTCCCCCCACTGCCCCCCAATAAAGCAAGAGAATGTTTTCCTGCAAAAGAATTGAGAAGGCCTGCCTATTTTTGTTCCAGGGTAATGGAATATATTTATCGATGCAGAATAAATTATGTGAATCAGGAGTTCAACTGTGGAGGGTCTCGTGGCTCTTACTGATCTTATAAAGATGAAGCATATGCTGGGAGTCTAAATAAACGAGACACATCTAGTCCTTTAAGGCACATTCAATCCATAATTTTAAGCCAGTGTTCCTGCATTTTTCAGGGTCGATAGCAAAGTGCTATTCCTCCCATCTATTTGGTCTTTAGCCATCTCGTCTTCGTGGATCAGAATCTCATCAGGGAAAATGAACTAAAGGATAAATCAGCATAATTATAAATACTCTCTGCTTGCAGCAAAATATCTAACCCGATCCAATTTCTCCCTCATCCATTGTTCTGAGGACCAGGAGAAACACAATGCCAATTCTATAGACAAGAGAATGCCTGTCCACTAGGGCTCCAGAAAGAGAGAGATGCTATCTGAAGAACCCAACACCATTTATTGAAAAGAGTCCTTTTTCCCACCACACTGCAGGGTCACGTTTGGCACCAGTCAAGGGTCCCTAAAGGTGCCCATCTGCTTCCAGGAGCTCTATTCTGTTTCATTGGTCTGTTTATCTTTCCCTGCACCAACACTGTTCTGATGCAATAACTAAAGCATTTTATTAAATCTGATATTTGAGATTTGATGTGAGACTTCTTTCCTCTCACGTACATTCTGAGAGAATAATACTCACCATAATGATATTCCCAGTAAGTAATGCAAATTCATCAGTGTTTACGGAGTAGTCGCAAGATACAGAGCACTGAATAAATTACACAGTGTTGTCCAATATTTTTCACCTAAACATGGACACCTGCAAAACAATTTTTAAAGTTTTTAAAATTAAACTGTAACTGATCTTCAAAGTACACAAATCAGAAGAGAATAGCTTGATGAATTATTACACAGGGAACACAGATGTACAACCTTCACCTGGGTCAATAAATAAAACATCAGAAATGTCTCCAAATTCCCTGTGGTTTGCCTTCCTGGTCCTTTACCCACAATCGCTGCCCCAGGTCCCATATCCCAGCACCCTAGGTCAGTTCTATCTGTTTTGAACTTTTCATAGATGGAATCATCACAGTATATATTCTTTTACTGCCTGGCTTCTTTCATTCCGAATTCACTTGGTAAGAGCTGTCTCTCTTCGGAGTATATCAGTGGTGTGTTCATTTTCACTTTGTATATGATGTATTTATACTCAGCACCTTTTATCTTTGGTGTATTTGAAATATACCAAAATGTATTTTAACCCATTATACTGAGCATTTGGGTTTGTCTGATTTGGGGATATTTTAATCATCCCGCTAATAACATTCTTGTACGCGTGTTTTGGTGCACATGTGAAATTGCTGGGTCAGAGGTTATAAATATGTTTCATTTAGATAACACCAAATGGTTTCCTACAATGCTTGGGCTAGTTTTGATTTCCACCAGTAGAATATGAGAAAACCAGTTACTCAAAATCCTCACCAATACTGAATATTTGTCTGGCTTTCAAATCTTTAGCTACGGTGATAGGTTTTAACTTGTATGTCATGACAAATGAGGCTGAAAACACTTTGATATATTTTTTGATTGTGGATATCAACCACCCACTCCCCAATATTTAAAAGTGCCTTTTCAAATAACAATAAAAAATAAAAAAGAAACACCAAAAAAACCCCAAACAAAAAAGAAAAAAGCAAAGAAAAAAATACAAAAACAAAAGTGCCTTTTTAAGAATTCTGCCATTTTTCTAATGTGTTTTAAATGTCTTTTGCTTATTGATTTGTGGAAATCTTATATGTCTCAGATATGAGCCTTCGGTTGATTTTATACGTGCAAATATTTTCTCTCACTCTGTGGTTTAACTTTCCACGTTCTGAATGTGGTCTTTTAATAAATAGAAATTCCCGGTTTTAATGTAGTCTAAATCATCAATGCTTGTGTGCATTGCTTATTATGTCTGGCTTAAGAAATCTTTGCTTATACAAACAGCAGGTTTTCTTATAGAAATCCTTTGTCTTACCTTTTGCCTACAGCTCTACAATTCACATGAAACTGATTTTTGTATATTGTGTGAGGTAATGATCATGATTTTTTTTCTAGATGCTATCTGAAGAACCCAACACCATTTACTGAAAAGAGTCCTTTTCCCCACCACACTGCAGGGTCACGTTTGCCACCAGTCAAGGGTCCCTAAATGTGCAGATCTGTTTCCAGGAGCTCTATTCTGTTTCATTGGTCTGTTTATCTTTCCCTGCACCAATACTGTTCTGATGCAATAACTAAAGCATTTTATTAAATCTGATAGTTTCTCCAAAATCACCTGTTCTCTTAAAGATTTTCTTGCCTATTCCAGGTTCCTTGTAGTTTCACATAAATTTTATTTTTTTAATTAAAAAAATTTTTATTTATTTATTTGGTTGCACCAGCTCCTTAGTTGCAGCAGGTGAGCTCTTAATGGCGGCACGCATGTGGGATCTAATCTAGTTCCCTGACCAGGGATCGAACCTGGGCCCCTTGCATTGGGAGCGCAGAGTCTTATCCACTGTGCCACCAGGGAAGTCCCCTCACATAAATTTTAGGATCAGCTGGTTAAATACCTTCTGGGATTTTGATTGACATTATATATAACTGTATTAACATGTTTGCAATATTAAGACTTCAATCCATGAACCATGGTATATCCCATCGGACATCCCTTCTTTAATTTATCTGAATGATGCTTTATAGTTTCCATCGTAGAAGTCTTGAATATCTTTCCTTAGATTTAGTCTTCATTATCTTCTCTCTTTATTCTATTTTAAATGGAAACATTTGATTTCATTTTCTAAGTGTCTATTACTGTGATACAAAAACATGATTGATTTTTTTTTATATTTATTTGGCATGCAAGTTACCTGACTAAATTTACTTATTGATTTTATTTATTTGTTTGTTTCTTTTTGGCTGTGTTGGGTCTTTATTGCTGCCCACAGGCTTTCTCTAGTTGTGGTGAGCAGGGACTCCTCTTCATTGCAGTGTGCGGGCTTCTCACCTTGGTGGCTTTGCTTGTTGCGGAGCACAGGCTCTAGGCACGCGGGCTTCAGTAGTTGTGGCTCGCAGGCTCTAGAGCGCAGGCTCAGTAGTTGTGGGGCACGGGCTTAGTTGCTCCGCGACATGTGGGATCTTCCCGGACCAGGGCTCGAACCTGTGTCCCCTGCATTGGCAGGCAGATTCTTAACCACTGCACCACCAGGGAAGTCCCTACTTATTGATTTTTTTAAATCTCTATATTCTTTTAGCTATTCTGCATATACAATCATGCCATCTGCAAATAATAAGTTTCATTTCTTCATTCAATCCTTAAATATATTTTTTTCTTTTTATTTATTCATTAGATTGGCTAGGACTTCTGCACAATGGTTAATACAAGTGGTCATGCTGGGCGCCCTTGTCTCATTTTCAGACACAGAAAGAGAGCTTTCAATATTTTGCCATTAGGTATGACTTGCTGTAGGTTATATTTTGTGGATATTCTATCGCAGGTCAATATACTTTCCTCCTGTTGATGGTTTTACATGTTTCCTTTTTACATCATGGACATGCAGAAATTTGTCAGATTTTTTCTCCATCTATCAAGATAATTATAAAATTCTCTCTCTCTCTCTTTTTCTTTTTCTTTTTCCTTTTTGGCCATACTGCACGGCATGTGGGATCTTAGTTCCCTGACCAGGGATTGAACCCATGCCCCCTGCAGGGGAAGCTGGGAGTCTTAACCACTGGACCACCAGGGAAGTCCCCCAAATTTTTCTCTTTTATTTGCTGATAATTTTGTGTCTTTTTCCCATTCAATATTTCAGAAAATATTTTACTAATATTATAAACTAGCCATAAATATTTCATTTTTATTTTTAAAAAAATATCTTCACACTGAATCTGTGCATTAATTTTGTATCCTGCTACTTTACCAAATTCATTGATTAGCTCTAGTAGTTTACTGGTAGCCTCCTTAGGATTCTCTATGTATAGTATCATGTCATCTGCAAACACACACTGAAATATTTTAAATAAAAATATGAAATCGTCCCTTTTCTCACAATTCCACCCCCAGAGGTTTTCATTCTTTATCTTCTGGTGCAGAATCTTCCCAACTTTTCCCTATAGGGGTCCAATTTTAAAGGGAATTATTAAACATATGATTTATTTTCTTCTTAGCATAGCTCTCCTTGAGGATATTACCGTAGCTAAATCTATATTTGATCCCCCGATAGAGAAAAATATATTTTTAGTTTGTGATTTTTCTAGATTTAGTTAAGACCGTTATATAAAAAGTTATATAACTATCTGGCAAAAAAAACAGATGAGCTCTTGAACAAACTCATCAATCGGTTAAATTAATACCAGTCAGCTGAATCTGGTAAGCTGATATTTTTAGCCTCCAAATTGAAATGCTTTAATAGATTGTTTTAAAACCACAGACATATTCATCGGATCAGCTAGAAATTTAATGCAGCACAGAGGAAATCGCACGGGCTCTGGAATCTTTCGTTTATCCATCTTTCCAACTGGTGTCGGGCCACACACCACGCGTCAGGCATCTGGGTTGCTGGGGAGAGAGGGGTGAACAGGACAGCTGTGGCACCCACCTTCACGGAGGGGAAGACGAGAATGAACCTCAGCAGCGCCAAGCGTATTGTTAGACTGATCTGGGAGCAGCCAGCACACACGTTCGGGAGGGAAAATGGCCTTAGACTAATGGACTCTGGAAACAGAGTGGGGATAGATCCCGGAGGTTCCCGTTAAATCTGGATTTTGCCCTAACGGCAGTGAAGTCACGCAGCCCATCTTACACAGGGCAATGATGAAGCCACGTTCCACTCTGAAATGGACCGAAAGTTCCTTCCCGTTCTCTGGGGCCCTTGTAACGGCCAGGTGACCAACAACGGAGCCTGGATTAACGTTAGCGCCGCGAGCATGGTGGTAAGAGAAACACGCCTAGGAGGCGGAATCGACTGGACTGCACGATCAGATAGAGAAGGCAGGAGAGAGAGAGAAGATCAAAGACAACATCCACACGCCCACGAACAGCTGGGTGTGTGCCAGGCCCGGGAGCTGCCTGACGGGCTCAGCAAAGCCCGCTTGGATAGGACCTTCCACGGCGGGGGGAGGCCGGTGAGCTCAACGGCACCTGTGAACCTTTCCCACCAGCCAGGGCCAACATCATAACCATAACTAGTCTCAGAAAACACGCCCTCTCCACCTGCTATTTCCTTAAATGCTTAACCAAAGCGAACTCAAATATTCCTGACCGCGATCCCACAGGACACGAGCAATTTCCTGCCGTTTTACAGATAAGATTGCTAAAGCACACAGCAACTGTGGGAGGACCCGAGGATGCCTAGTTAGCCTCTCTGCTGAGCTGAGCTTAGAGAGCTCACAGCACGTTATATGCCTTCCCTGGGCTCCACCACCTCTGCTGGAAGGGAGGGTCGGACCCACCATGGAAGATGTGAGGATAAAGGGAATCTAATAGTAACACTGGCCTGAGACCATGGCTGTGAGCATTAGATGAATCCACGCCCGGAACAGGGCGAGCGCCCAGGGAAGGAAGCCTCATCTCCGTGCACTTCACCTTGGAGTGACCATACCCGGCACCCGCAGAACGTTACAGAGGCTCCTGCCAATGGTAGGTCCCGTGGGAGGGCCGTGGAGCTCCCACACCTGCCAAGGGGCGCCAGGGATGTGCCTCTGCACCTCCGGGCCTCAGCTTTGCCACCTGTAAACCGGGTCGCAGCCTTCCTCCTTCTCAGGGCGGCCGGGGAGTCTAAGTAGGTTCCCGACCTCACACTTGGAGCCTGGAGTAGGGGCTCAGTGGCTGTCAGTCACTGTGGAGTACCCTTGGCCAGCAGGGGCAGGGGAAACACGCAGAAATGTAGGACCAGGCCTTGCAGCCGCCCTGAGATAAGGGGGACAGGGAGTTTACAGCTGTCCAAATAGTTCTTCTTTAGTTCGAAAAGCCGCTGGTTACTTCTGCCCTTTCTCTGCCTGAAGCTGCATGCAGGTCAGGTGTGATCAAGAACTTGTCTTTAGCTGCCCAGAGGCCTTTCAGCTCCAAATGAAGTAGGCTAGGGGAGTAAAGGGTTAATTCACAGTCATTAGTTACAGACCGATTTTTTTTTTTTTTTTAAGTAGGGCACGATTGAAGGTTGAGGGGACATGGAGTGACATCACACTTCGTTTCTGGAACTTTTACATAATATGAACCACCTTCCAAGGTCAGGACTAGGGTGAGGCACCCAGGACTCAAAACTTAAGGAGACACCCAGGGCTCAGTCACCTGCCTGCACCTGCCCAGCCTGAAAGCAAGTGACTCCTTAAATTTTGCACCCTGGGGTGTGGAGAAAAGGGAACCTCTTACACTGTTGGTGGGAATGTACACTGACACAGCCACTGTGGAGAACAGTATGGAGGTTCCTTAAAAAACTAAAAATAGAGCTACCATATGACCCAGCAATCTCACTTCTGGGCCTATACCCTGAGAAAACCATAATTCAAAAAGAGACATGTGGGCCTTTCAGCTCCAAATGAAGTAGGCTAGGGGAGTAAAGGGTTAATTCACGGTCATTAGTTACAGACCGATTTTTTTTTTTTTTAAGTAGGGCACGATTGAAGGTTGAGGAGACATGGAGTGACATCACACTTCGTTTCTGGAACTTTTACATAATATGAACCACCTTCCAGGGTCAGGACTAGGGTGAGGCACCCAGGACTCAAAACTTAAGGAGACACCCAGGGCTCAGTCACCTGCCTGCACCTGCCCAGCCTGAAAGCAAGTGACTCCTTAAATTTTGCACCCTGGGGTGTGGAGAAAAGGGAACCTCTTACACTGTTGGTGGGAATGTACACTGACACAGCCACTGTGGAGAACAGTATGGAGGTTCCTTAAAAAACTAAAAATAGAGCTACCATATGACCCAGCAATCTCACTTCTGGGCCTATACCCTGAGAAAACCATAATTCAAAAAGAGACATGTGCCCCAATATTCATTGCAGCACTATTTACAATAGCCAGGACATGGAAGCAACCTAAATGCCCATCAAAAGAATGCATAAAGAAGATGTGGTACATATATACAATGGAATATTGCTCAGCCATAAAAAGGAACGAAATTGTGCCATTTGCAGAGATGTGGATGGACCTAGAGACTGTCATACAGAGTGAAGTAAGTCAGAAAGAGAAAAACAAATACCGTATAATATCGCTTATATGTGGAATCTAGAAAAATGATACAGATGAACTTCTCTGCAAAGTAGAAATAGAGACACAGACATAGAAAATGGACGTATGGATACCGGGGGCGGGGGGCAGGGGAGGGGATGGGTGGGAGGAGCTGGGAGAATGGGATTGACATATAGACACCACTATGTATAAAACAGCTAATGAGAACCTGCTGTAGAGCACAGGGAACTCTACTCAGTGCTCTGTGGTGACCTAAATGGGAAGGAAATCCAAAAAAGAGGGGATATATGTATACATAGAGCTGATTCACTTTGCTGTACAGCAGAAACTAACACCACATTGAAAAGCAACTGTACTCCAATAAAAATTAATTAAAAACAAACAAAACAGGAAAAAAAAAAACAATTGCACCCTAGGGACTTGCTCGCTGGCCCTAGTCTGGCCCCGGCCACCGTCATTGAGTTAAACTTGTCATGTGATTGGTCTCAGCAAATTGCTCAAGCTTCATTGCTGCCAGGAGGAGAAATAAAAAGATAGTCTTGGGCTTCCCTGGTGGCGCAGCGGTTGAGAGCCCGCCTGCCGATGCAGGGGACACGGGTTCGTGCCCCGGTCCGGGAGGATCCCACCTGCCGCGGAGCGGCTGGGCCCGTGAGCCACGGCCGCTGAGCCTGCGCTTCCAGAGCCTGTGCTCCGCAGCGGGAGGGGCCGCAACGGTGAGAGGCCCATGTACTGCAAAAAAAAAAAAAAAAAAAAAAAGATAGTCTTACCTCACCCCCTTGTCTCCGACCAAGACTGAAGGCCTGATTCTCTGTACCTGCTACTATCTCCACGATGCTATCCACAGATTTTCTTAAATCCGCACCGAGCGATTTCCACACTGATCTTAGTAACAGCTGCTGGCACGCACTCCATAAATTGCAGAGTGGATCCCAGGTTGTAACAAGGTCCTGTTCTTCTCTGCCTTGTGGAAGGGCTTGAACGATGAAACCAGCTGAGCTCTTCGGATTCGTAGGGTTTCCTTGTGGAAAGGACCCTTTTCCTGCCAGACACTTCGCATTGGAGACCACGTCGCTTACAGCCGGGTGACAACTTGAAGCTGATTCCGCCAGGGTCAGAGTCACCTTGATATGTGTATACTTATGACAACACGGAGTCACCATGCTGACAGTATCAGTAAAGAGTCCAATATGGGAGCAGACACTGGGCATTTTCACTGTGACCATGACCTTGGGTCCAAAGGGAGGTGCTACTATTATTGCCATATTATAAATGTAATAGCAGCTAGCCAGTATGAGAGAGAGAGAGAGAGTGTGTGTGTGTGTGTGTGTGTGTGTGTTACTATTCTAAGTACTTTATGTCTTTCCATTTATGGAACCTTCATAGCATCCGAGGAGGTGGGCTCTATTACTATTCCCATTTCACAGATGGGATTGAAGGAGATACATGCTTGATAGGCTGTGGAAAAGTTAAGGATTGCGTTTAATCATCTGTATTTTGTTCATGCTATAAACAGCTTCATATGTTTCCAAATTCTTTTTTTAAATTAATTTTATTGGAGTGTAGCTGCTTTACAATGTTGTGTTAGTTTCTACTGTACAGCAAAAAGAATCAGCTATGCATATACATATATCCCCTCTTTTTTCGGATTTCCTTCCCATTTAGGTCACCACAGAGCGTGGAGTAGAGTTCCCTGTGCTATAGAGTAGGTTCTCATCAGTTGTCTATTTTATATATAGTATCAATAGTATATGTGGGTCGGTCCCAATCTCCCAGTTCCTCCCACCACCCCTTTCCCCTCTGGTATCCATTTGTTCTGATTCCCTTCTAAATTACTCAAAAATCAGAGTGTAAGCATCAGTCCATATGCAAACATTAGAGCTTTGTAATTTTGCAATTCCTATAGCGTCATTATTCTTTTCCCTTAATAGGGAAGGTGATCAATGCTACCCAGAAGGGGAGAGCTATTGTGCAGACCCTCCGAGAGATGTGTAATCAGTCACGTCAATGGGATAAAGTCACAGACGCAGGCAGGCCTGAGTGACAACCATCCTGTGTTGGGATAAACATGTAAACATACACCTGTAGGGACTGGTGCCTAAATCCGTGGGCAGGAAGAATGGTTGCAGAGATCCTTTTTTTACACCGTTGTCTTTTATGAACTACCACAACCCCCAGCATCATGTCCCCTGAGTGAGAGGAAAAGACATGAGATGAAGAGATTACAAAAGCAATGGACAGGAAAGGAACAGGGGAAAGTGGACAAGGAGGTGAATGCAAGGTTGAGAAACAGAAAATGACCCCAACCTACCCACAGGAAACTCAAAACCCTCGTTACATTTCCTATAATAAACGTGGTCACCACGCTTTATGTTAAGCTGTGGTTAACAGGGGGAAACTGTAAGTGCTTGCTACCAGAGAATCATAATTTGAGATTTGTTCCAATATATTATTCATAAGTCCCACTTAAGCGAACCGAATTTACTTTCTCTCACAAACATAAACTCAAGGGCAGAAGAATGTTTAGCTGAAGACCTTGGACACTCTCGTACTGAACTGAAGGACTGCCACGTGACTGATGGGCGTTCCTGTCTCACATGTGAAATTTCTAAGACACGTGCCCTGCCATCTAATTCCCTTGTGCCTCTAAATGAGATCATGTATGTAATATGTAACATCTGTCACATGTTTTAAGCCATTGAATTTGCAGTGATTTTTCCCAGCAGCAGTAGAGAGCTAAGAAATACAGCACTAAGCCCTCCAAGAGGCTGATCATAGCCCGACCTTTAGCTAACCTCACAGCAGACGCCAGCCATCAGTGATGCCTGAATGCCGAGTAGGGGAAATCAACAGGAAAATCCATTGTCAAAAGTCACTTCAATTTTATAATAAGCTCCATTTATATGTATGTAACCGTAATCACTTATATGTCTGTGTGGCTTCAAAATGTACTGTGAGCTTTTACACACAGGATTATAAATACATTTGCCAAGGTATAGAAGCAGGGCTTTTAATTCTTATTTTGCAGGTGAACAGATCGGGGCCATGAGAAATCAAGGGTTGATAGTTTCTAACCACAGTCAATGTACCTTTGGTTCTCAAATATGCCACTTGCTTTGCACTTGCTTCTGCCTGGATAGGGGTTTCCCCGGATTTTGCGGAGCTTGGTCTTTCTCAGCCCTTGAGTTTAAAATAAAATATCACCTCCTCCTGAGGACCCTCCCTGACCCCCATCTTCATAAAATCACATATCCTTCACTCACTCCTGATGCCCTAGAGACGCTCTGTTCCGTCACTCTGCCTTCCTGTTGGAACAGGACATCATTCGTTAAAATTATGTATGTGTTTATCACCATATGTACCCGTAATATTGGAACATGCGCTCCTATGGGCAGGGATCGTTTGCGCGGGCTTGTCATTGCTGTGGCTTCTCTTGGTGTGGAGCACGGGCTCTAGGTGCGCGGGCTTCAGTAGTTGTGGCGCACGGGCTTAGCTGCTCCGCGGCACGTGGGATCTTCCCGGACCAGGGCTTGAACCTGTGTCCCCGGCGTTGGCAGGTGGATTCTTAACCACTGCGCCACCAGGGAAGCCCTGGGCAGTGAGCTCATATGCTGTGCTCACGATTGCCTCTATCACCCAGAACAGGTTCATTGCAAGAAGATGCCGGATAAAAGGCTTATCAAAATGAGCGAGAAGGCAGACGTTCCTGCATTACCTCTGTTGAGTATAATGCAGAAGAGGGAGACGGGTATAGGCTCTGGAGTCAGACTGCTGGGTCCCCTGGCCAACTCCACTTGCCAGGTCTGTGCAACCCTGGGAATTTGTGTCAACTCTCTGAAGCTCTGGTTTCTCGTGTATAAGTGACGTATACCTTGTACCTAGCTCCCAGGGCCGCTGTGAGGATACCCTGAGATAACTCTCATGCAATGTGCTTTGCACAGTGCCTGGCCCATATTAATGTCCAAGGTGACCTCTTGCCACATCAGGCTGTTGCTTACAGAGAGGGCTCGTGGAGCTAGAGAGAATAACACACAGCAGCCGATTGGATCTTTATCCAAATGCCCCCCTCTGTCTGTATTTATTACGTACACTCTCATCCTTTACCTTGTGGCTTTGAAGTCCCCCCTGCTAGAGGAGAACCATATTTCTCCACCTTACTGATGCCAAGTTTGGCCACGTGACTTGCTTTGGTGGATGGAATGTGGACAGGAGAAGCAGCAGGGCCCCAAGCAGGGATGAAGCTCTAGGAAGCAACCCCACTCTCTTGTTTTCCTGCGATTACTAGGAGAAGAGCTTGCCGCCATTTCCTCTTTGGGCATTTATTGCCCCTTGACTCAGCTTGGCTCAAAAAGTTTCAGGAGACAAGTCTAACAAAAAACACCTGTTCTGGAATGGACTTCAATTATTTTCTGCATTTTTATATTTTCCCATGTGAATTATACTCATCGGGTCTTTTTTTTTTAAGATTACTTTAAAAAAAAATGTATGTATTTATTTGGTTGCACCGGGTCTTAGTTGTGGCTCGCGGGCTCCATAGTTGTGCCATGCAAACTCTTACTTGCAGAATGCATGTGGGATCTACTTCCCTGACCAGGGATTGAACCCAGGCCCTCTGCATTGGGAGCGTGGAGTCTTAACCACTGTGCCACCAGGGAAGTCCCGCATCAGGTCTTTTGCTGAGAGTGACAAGCCCATCTCAGATGTGTTTCCGCAAAAAGGGAAAGCCTTGGTTCATGTGCCGAATGAAAGAAGTGATTCAGGGAAAGTCATTGCTTCAGGCATGGCTGGATCCTGGGCCCAAGGGATAGAAAATGTTCTTTTTCTGTCTGTTCATTGCTTAGCTCCCCCCAGCCAGGCTACAAAGACTGAGGGGAAAGTAGGAGGAGGCCTTGAAGAAGCATCTCCATGGTATTGATACAAAGGGAGCAGAGGATGGGAAACAAGATGGTGAGAAGCCCAAAGAATAGCTGCTCTGTCTACCCCTCAAACCTGGAGAGGCCTGGAAAAAAGAAACCTTGCTGGAGGAAAATATCATTTAGCTTGCTAAAGGAAATTTGCACCAGCAATCGTGAGGTTCTTTAGAGGCATAGTAAAAGGAGAGTCTTCTTGCCATACGCAGTTGTCAAAACAGAGTGTCTTCTCTGGTTCCCTTGCAGGTGAGGCCATTGCAAGGACAGTCTGCAGTTCTGTCCTTCAGGTCTTCAGACATCCACGTGCAAGAAGCTTTCATATGTGACCAGCTGTTATGGGCTGAACTGTGTTCCCCCCAAATCCATAGGTTGAAGTCCTAATACCCAGTGCCTCAAAACGTGACCATATTGGGAAATAGGTTCATTGCAGATGTAATTACTTAAGATGAGGTCATTAGGGTGGACCCTAATCCAATATGACCGGTGTTCTTATAAGAAGTGGAAATTTGGAGAGAGACACACACAGAATGCCATGTGAAGATGAAGTCTGGCGTTGGGGTGACGATTCTATAAGCTAAGGAATGCCAACGATGGCTAGCAAACCAGCCGCTGGAGGAGAGGCCTGGAACAGACTCTCCCTCGGAGCCTCCACAGGAAACCAACCCTGCCCACACCTTGACCTTGGACTTCTAGCCTCCAGAACTCTGAGAGAAGACATTTCTGTCATTTAAGCATCTGTGGTGCTTTATCACAATGGATCTCAGAAACTAATGCACCAGCCGAGGCGATATGAAGCTGGATGTGAGATGAACAGATTCCCAGGGTCAAAACACTAAGGGTAAACCCAGGGCCCATCACCCACTGCTTTTGGCCTTTGTCCGTCCCCTTGAAGCATCTCAGTGGAAATTGGATAGAGTGAGATTATGCTCCAGGAGCTGGCAGCACGTGATGGCAGCATGTGAACCGCTATAGCTGCGTCAATTGTCCTCAGAAATTTTCTGTGATTAAGAAATCAACTTGGGGAAGTCAGCTGATAACGAACAGCCTACAAAACAAAGGTTTTGCAAAATATCATTAAATTGTCACAGACTAGCTGTTTCCACAATTACATACAATAATTCTGTGATGTTAGCCCAAACCAGGCAGAGTAATCTCCTCATGCAAAATGTATGTGATTAATAAAAGATGAACATTTTTATTCAGCCGTTCTTGCCCTTCCAAATACTAATTATATTTATTCCTTTTTATTCATGCAAAGTTTTGTTATATAAACGTAATCATGGTTTAGTAAATCCATGACAGTGTGCGGAACAGCAATGCTGATCACATCTCTTCAGCTAAGACTTGCAAAGTGTTTCATTAAAATGATGTTCTGCCCCAAGGTTCACCCAATGAATTGAATGCGTGACAATAGAATAATGCCACATGCATACCAGGTACTTTTTCCAAACCTCTTTCCTTATTATCAGCCAATGCTGCTGGAGAATGACCTTGTCGCCAAAGTGATGGGGTAAGGGGGTCCGGATCATGGCGAACAAAGAAACACCTCAGGACGGGATGCACTAAAGCCTCTGTTCTAGATTTTTACTTTCTGGCTTGTACTGGGAAACAACAGCCTTGCAGAAATAGTGTGCAAGAAAATGTAAACATTGTGTGAAGGACAATGGGCTCCGCAGAACTCTTGTAGGTTTCTTTGCAGTCATTGGGCTGGAGGCAATGTACTTAAACTCTCCCCTCCACCAGCACATCCTAGTGAGCTCGGCTGGAGAAAGCACCAGGGAAGAAGGCAGGGAGGGTTGTTCAGAGACGTTCCTGGTGCACAAAAGACCCTGTGGAGGTGAAAGGTTCCGCTGTGGCATCTCACAGCACACGCTGCATACGCGTAACTGGAGGGAGGAAAATGCAACGAGGTATCCAATTTCCCTCCACGTGAGAAAATCATTTACAGTTAATCCCATCTCTTTGACTTTATTCTTTCCAGGGCACCACATTGTGCAAAAGACTCACCAAGAAAGATTCACACTTGAGCAGTCTGCCCTGGTTCCTCCCTGGGAAATTGCTCCTTAACCTTTTTGCCTCTGTGTGCCTACCAGGTTCTCATGAGCTGACGGTGATGTGGGTGATGTGAAAACTTGCAGGTGAAGGAGGAGGTTTGTCTTTCTGTGTAAAGGGTATGGCGGGAGAAGGCACTAATTTGCACTGCTTTTTTGGAAAGTATCTGTCAGCCTCACAAGGATTTACACACAGGTCTATAAAGAGAAAAATCCAGGACAAAGGAGATTTCCTTTTTCTGGTTAAAGGCAGGTCATTCACGTAGCAGTGAAGTTTGAAGATCAAGTCAGGGAGATACAGAGTAGGTTAATAATCAAACTCCTGGTTTACGCCATAGCGCACCAATCACATTTTTCTATAGCAATCATCTTAAATACATTTTTCCCCACAAACGTTTATGATCTCAGTATTACAGATCAGCAGATCCAGACCTACTTAAACAAACTTTTTACTATTCAAAGAATGTATCTTCCCTTTTGAGTAAGCAACCTTAGAGAACAATTCAATTTTATGTTGGTGGGATATAGACCAGGTGTAGGTATAATCTAAATTTTATGGTAGCTGCTGCATAAATATTCACCAGCATTTTTGTTTATTGGAAGCTTTTTGTTTGTGGGTAGATTTTTTTTACCTATTTTTTGGCCATGCTGCTCGGCATGCGATGTGGGATCTTAGCTCCCCGCATAGGGATCGAACCCGCGCCCCCTGCAGTGGAAGCACAGTGTCTTAACCACTGGACCGCCAGGAAAGTCCCTCGCCAACACTTTCTTTATCTCTCTAAGATGGTGTAAGGTCCAGTGCAACGTTCTCTCCTATGTGAAGAGAAAACATAGCAGACCTGAGACCGCACTGCTTAGAAGCCCTTGGGTGGTGTCTGGTAAAGGTATTTCCCTATGCCTAAACTGCAAATCATATGATTTATGTTAACACTGCTTTCCTTCTAGGAGTCTGGAATTCCGGTATGTGCCCGGCAGAAGGTGCCTATGTGACCAGCCCCCAGTAAATACGCTAGGCGCTGAGCACCTAATGAGCTTCGCGGGTACTCAACATCTCACTCGTGTCGTCTTAAATTGCTACTGGAAGAATTAAGCACATCCTGTGTGACTCCCCTGGGAGGGGACTCTGGAAGCTCGAGCCCAGTTTCCTCCAGATACTTCCACGTATCTTTTCCCTTTGCCGATTTGGCTTTATATTTTTTTGCTGTAATAAATCACAGCCATAAGTATGGTTATATGCTGAGTCCTCCTAGTGAATCATGAAACCTGGGGGTGGGCTTAAGGACCCCCCCCAATACATCTCTTATATCTGATCCCGGGGGGAAGTATTCAGTTTCTCATCATTTAATATGATATGAGTAGGTGAGCGGTATGGGTACTCATGCTATTAGTATGAGTAGTATGCGTGTCCACAGGTCCCCAAACCTACGATATAATCCTAGCACACAGGTGCAGGGTACTTTACAGCGACAAGAGTGAAAGTCTCTGGGGTCAACTTTGTTGGCCCAGATGACAACTCCTGCACAGAGCCATAAGCTCATCCTGCTCAGCTCCAGGGGTACAACTAATTGGTGTCACGGTAAATGGTTCTCGTTGGCATTGATCGGTTCATCCATTGACATGTGACTTGACATTTGCCAAGAAGAAGGAAGTTCTACTGGGAAGTCCTTGGTGAAGAAAAAATGCATTCATTCCATCGAAAGCCATTGGAAAGAAAAGGTTTCTCTTTTCCCGGTGAATATTATGTCTAGATGCAGTTATGTCTAGATGCTGCTACAGCAGCCTTGCTCCCTGCTTGAGGAAGAAGGGAAGGTCCGGGATGGTAGACCAGAGAGACAGAAAGAGCCTGGATCCTGGATGACATCCCTGAGCTTCTGAATCAATCAACTCTGTAGCCTGTTGTCAGCTGGACTTCCCGCTGTTGAATAAGAGAAACTTGCTTTTTGCTTAAGACAACCTGAGTCAGGATTATATACTTTATTTGAAATTATGGAAACATATAAAGATTGATATCATCCTCACTGATAAAAAAGAATCTAAGATACATGCTGGATACAACCTAGCTTGTCCATGGCAGAGCTAGGGATTGAACTTGGGTCAATTGGGCTCAGTCCCTCCACCATGAACTAGAGACCGTTCTTTCTCTGAACATGTTAGCATCTGGAACCAGCAGATTGTAGTAGCACCTGGAATTCGAGAAAGACTGGCCTCATTTCTGTCCTTGGAGGATCAATGGACCTTCAAGTAGAATGTGGTTTTCTTCTTATTTTATCGCTAAAGAAACCTCTTGCGTCTATTTAGGATGACAAGACATCACATGAAACATTAAAAATATCCGTAACCTAATACACAGACAACTTGTGTATTCATGGACTCTGTTTGCGTATATGTTTCATTAGCTGAATGGGAAACACGTCCATGCATCATTACTGGATCATGGCTTCCAGCGTTTCTCAGGAGAAAGATTTATACCGACTTTGCTCTTATCATTGGTTCTTTTCCTAAATTTGTAATGCAAAGCTGAGGTTTAAATTCCTCGCAGAGCTGAGACATTAGCGGAGGATGGAAAGACATCCACCCACCTTCAGCTGATAATGCCCTTAATATGCTGGGAGGCTTCGTGCTCTGTGCCTTATGATCAATTACGCAACTTCATTCTTCCACGCCTCCGGGCTCAGATGTGAAGCCCACGTCTTAAGTAGCAAGAGCCAGTCTCCATGGCCTTGAGTTAGGAGGAAGCCACTCAGAACCCACAGACCCTGGGCCCATCTGGCTGTGCTCACAGTGTCCAGACCACTCATCTGAAAAAACTCCTTGCAGCTCACATCTCAAACCAAATTCGACGCTGGAGGTCTTACCCTGATGTCTGCAGGCTACATTGCTTCTCAAAGGTCTGTTCTGAGCCTCCCTTGCTTCTTTCAATATTGACCTGCACAATGTTAAAAACTAAATTAAATTGGTCGCCAACATAAAAAAACAGGGAGATTTTCAGTCAATCCAGATTTCTGGCATCTCTTGAAAAAATCAAAATATCTGTTCTTCCAAGGGCCACTTATCTACAGGATAATAACCAAGAGAGGAGTGGTCCATTCTTTTTGTCTCTGATGTGTGGCCACCTTCCACTCATCTCCCTGGCCCTGGCATTTTAATTTCCACTGGCTGATTCTAAAGTCTTACATGGGCATGATTTCCACACTGACATGCCTAATTGGAGCCCATGTATTGATTCCATGACATTTTTTACAAGGCTCCCTTTCTTTCTTTCTTTTTTTTTTTTTTAACATCTTGATTGGAATATAATTGCTTGACAATGGTGTGTTAGTTTCTGCTGTGTAACAAAGTGAATCAGCTATACATATACATACATCCCTATATCTCCTCCCTCTTGCGTCTCCCTCCCACCCTCCCTATCCCACCCCTTTTATGACTATTTTTTGAGTCTGAAATAAAGTGACTGTATCTCATTAGTCTCTTATCCAGATCACCCCTGATTTGGAGCACCACCTGCTTTCTATATTCCTAAATGTCCCAAGGTTAGAACAGTAAAATCTGTTTCTGTTGAATTCAAGAAATGGGGAGATGAAGGCTGCAGGTGACAGAATCCGTAACGGAATTTGTCTGCAAAGCCACTTGTGAAATGTCTGGTCCCTTCTCTCTGTCCCAGACAGACCAGATGTTCGGTGGGAAAAGGAAAGGCAAATGGCAGAAATGGGGACACCTCGTCTACTTTCCCTGGCCACCCCAACTTCCTCCACTCCTTCCCTGCTCGGGAAAGTTCAAGAGGAGCAGAAAGAATTCTGAATCGTAGATGCAGTGAGGTCACCACTCAGTTATATAACTCTGGGGGCAATCGTCACACTGTGTTTTATGTGAAGGGACCCCCTCAGGGTTTGGATTTTTAAGGACAGGGGACCACTTGGGAGATTGGAAACCTCAGGGTTTCTTGACTGTTCATGAACTCATCCATCAGAGCACATATATTTAAAAAATTGTCTTTAATCATACTGACATACATTTCTCAAGTTGTCAGTCCTCCTAGAACATGCCTTGCACAGAGTAGGGATACAGTAAGTAACTCTGGTTTGATCAAGTGGCATCAAGAGATAGATAACAGAAGACATAGATTTGTTCCTGGAGTGGCATGTTTACTAAAGAGAGGAGAGATCAGTGTGGATTGGACCAAGCACTGAGCTTTGCATGCATTTTCTCACCGAATGCTTCCAACAAGGCTCTGCCGTCGGTGTTACTAGTACTTTACTGTATCCATGGCAATCTGAGGCACAGTGAGGTTCACTGATTGTCTCATAAGTGATGGAGGCCAGTGCTGAATTTAGACATGTAACCGCCCACACCTATCCAGCCACCTTCTGGTCCATTGCCTGGTCAGTTTCTCCTCCTCATCATCAACTTTGGACATCCTTATTCCACGGCTGGCCACTCCATGAAGTCCACCAGTTCCAATACCTTCCTTAACGGTCTTGGATAGCAAAGAGCCTGTTATTGGAGAATGAAAGAGTGGTTGATATCAAAATTTAGCACAGCAAGGGAAGAAGGACTGGGGGCTCAGAGTTACGACGGCTTGTAAAACAAGACATCCCCACTGGAGGGAGAGGCGTTTGAATCCTATCTCAAAACTTGTAAGGTTTGATGTCTGTTATCAGAGGCAGCCACACTCTTCCAAACGTCAAAGTTGTATAAGAGAACCATTGAACCCCCTGACGCCCAGAACAGCCAAGACCGATACATGATGCTGGGACATGAGAGGGCAGCCGTTATCTTGTAAACGTCACTCTCTTGGTGACTTCCTATTCAGCGTGGGCTTTGGAGAGGTAATTCACAAAGGCCATCACTGCCCCGACAACTTGATAAGAAGATACTTTGGCAGCACTGAGAGAAGCAGATGGGTACAGAGAAATCACAATTCAGAAGTGCCGAGCAGCTCGTTGAGTATTTGAAATGACCCAAGAGCAGATAATATGGAATAATTGCGCCAGATTTTTTTTTCTACATTCATCTTTTTTTCTCACTCCTCGGTTCTTTGAAGGATGGACATTCCCAAGCATCTTTGTTCACATAACTTACCACTCAGGGGATTCAGTGGTAAACTCCCTGGCAGCCACTAGATAAATGTCTATCTGAGCAGGGAAGGCTGTTTTTCCTTACCTAGATGTGGATTTTCCAGCATCTCCATTTAAAGCAAAATCTGGAAAAAGTTTTAAGAGTGAAAGGAAGAGATGGCCCTTTAACAAAAACTGTTAAATGTTATAAGGGCAATGATATACATAGAATTCTGCTGCTGTTTCAGATTACCTGAAATTGGCTACCGTCCTTGATCTTCTGGCATCCCCACCTGGAGAAGTACCTGCCAAATTAGTTTTGGTTCCATCAGGCATGTGTTTAGAGAGTATGTTGAATTAAATATCATAAGAATCCAGTACAGCTTTTAGCAATCCCATGTGCATGGAGAGGCAAAAATTGTCTTCACGGTTTGCCAAAAAAAAAAAAAAAAAAAAAAAAGCCAGCACTTGAGGGGCCATGATCTTGAAGAGAAAGAAGCACAGAGAAGTAAATGCCACCCTCCAATTTTGTTCTCAAAACATTTGCCAGATCCTTTTTTGTTTGTTTTTGGTTTTGTTTTTGTTTCTGTTTTCCATTCATATAGCATTTTCTTTTTTTTTTTTTAACATCTTTATTGGAGTATAACTGTTTTACAATAGTGTGTTAGTTTCTCCTTTACAACAAAGTGAATCAGTTATACATATACATATGTTCCCATATCTCTTCCCTCTTGCGTCTGTCTCCCTCCCTCCCTCCCACCCTCCCTATCCCACCCCTCTCGGTGGTCACAAAGCACAGTTGCCAGATCCTTAAATGCACCTTGGAGAGCCCTCTGCATCGAAACAACAAACGGCTAAAAAGCAGAGCCATTTACAGCATTCTCAAGGTACCGAGAAGACAACCTTATGAGACAGGTATTGTTTATCCTATTATACAAAGGAGGAAACTGAACCTCAAAGAGCCTATCACTTGCTCAAGGTAACGCAGCTGCCTCTTGGAAGAGCTGGGATTTGAATCTGGGTTTGATTTTGCCTAAAGCACTCTTCCCTTGAAATGTTCCTGCCCTCGCTTCCATGAAGCTTCTGCTGAAATGTTACCTTATCAGAGCACGGTCTTTGGAATCTTCAGTATGGGATGGCCATCTGTTCCAATGCGCGGCGCTTCTTACCTCCCTTACCCGGCTCCTTTCAGCTCTTACCATCAGGCGGTGTGTCTCTGTGGAACCACTGCGTTCATCTCCCGAGTCACTGGATGGTGCCCCGAGAGATGGGATTTATTTTGTTCACTGCTGTGTCCCAGTGACTAGGACAGAGCCTGCTCCCCACTAAAAGCCCTCCAAGCATATTGCTGGATCAAGGAAGGGGAGGAGTAAATTCGAGATCTTGTGCTCTAAAGCTAGGTCTTCAAATCATCTCCATGAATTTTCTAAAAAGACATAGGTTACAATTACACAATAAGTCATGGTAGTACTACTATTCACAATGGCCACAAATGGAAACAACCCAAATTTCCATGAATGGATGAATGGATAAACAAAGTGGGTCATACCCATACAGTGGAATATTATTCAGCCGTAAAAAGGAATGAAGCACTGGGAATTCCCTGGCAGTCCAGTGGTTAGGACTCAGGGCTTTCATGCCAGGGACCCAGGTTCAATCCCAGGTCAGGGAACTAAGATCCTGCAAGCCGAATGGCGCAGCCAAAAAAAAAGAAGAAGCACTGACACCTGCTACGACATGGGTGAACCTCAGAAATATGATGCTGAGTGAAAGAAGCCAGATGCAAAAGGCCACATATTGTATGAGTCCATTTACATGAGATGCCCGGAATAAGCAAATCTATTGAGACAGAAGGCAGTTTGGTGGTTTCCGGAGATGGGGGAAGAATGAGGAAATGACGATTTAATGTGTACGAAGTTTTCTTTGGGGCTGATGAGAATGTTTCAGAGCTCATTAGAGGTGATGGTTGCACATCATGTGAACGTGTTTTAATGCCACTGAATTATCCTCTTTAAAATGGTTAATTTTTATTTTTTTATTTTTATTTATTTTTTTTTTTGTGGTATGTGGGCATCTCGCTGCTGTGGCCTCTCCCGTTGCGGAGCACAGGCTCCGGACGCGCAGGCTCAGCGGCCACGGCTCACGGGCCCAGCCGCTCCGCGGCACGTGGGATCCTCCCGGACCGGGGCGCGAACCCGCGTCCCCTGCATCGGCAGGCGGACTCCCAACCACTGCGCCACCAGGGAAGCCCCTAAAATGGTTAATTTTATGTTATACTAATTTTACCTCAATATTTCTAAATTACACGAGTCTTAGCCCTAGCCAAAGGAACTCTCCATGCTTCGATTTCTTCATTTATAAATGTTTCTAAATATTTAACTGAAACAGTCTCATTATGAGGCTCAAGAGTGATTCAATATATGACAGCAATTTGTAAATTATAAAGCATTACAGAAATGCTTGCTGTTGTTTCTATTCTTCTCCAGTTCTTGAGAGGATGGTCACCAGTTCGGATTCTAGCTAAACCACAGGAAAGTGATTTAAAAAGGGAGTGATTGTGACAGCAATATTTGTCCCTTGATCAGCTCTTAGCAAAGAGAGACATCACTGTATAGGCAATATTTCCTCCATTTTCACCTTGAGTGAGTGTCTACAGCAGCTGACCTTGAAGATAACTGTCCTCTGGGTCGGGTAGCTCCCATTCACCGCTCCGGATGCACTGCCCATCCTTCCCGTTCCTGCCCTGTTCTGAGCTCAGGAGGCTAGCCTCTCTGTACCACGTCCCCTAAACTCCCTTCCCTCTGACTTCTGTAGCCAACAGAGGCACGGGCAGGTTTGCCAAGGACGAGGGCAGAGAGAGGTCAGGGTATTTGCTCCCCTCTCTCTCTTCCTGCCGTGGTTCAGCGGTGTCTCTGTTACTCTAGGGAAGAGTGTGCCTCCATTGGCTGGTCCTTTTCCCATGGCCACAGCTCTCACTGGGTCTGGTAAACACTTACTTTTCTTCCCTTCAAAGCTGGAGGTGGAAATGACTATGCTTGTGCATATTCCCAGGTGCTGTGCCATCTCTTATTAGCTCCCTTAACTTTGTCCACCCTTCTTCAAGTATTTCCTGTATTAGCTTATTTCAGTTTTTCCCTTTGAATGTGCTATTTGTCTCCTGCCAAGAAACTGACTGATACACTCTCCCTGATGATACTAACGGCACATGTGTGATCCTATGTGCGAGGGTCATACTATTATCAGGAACCGTATTTTATACATGAGAGAGTTGAGGCTCAGGCAGATTAAGCAATTTACCCAAGATCCCACAGCTAATAAATGACAAAGTAGAAGCATGACCCCAGGCCATTTGGCTGCACACAATAAAAGCTTTAACCCGTGTGCAATACTGTCCTAATCTAGAGACCTCTCATTGGTGCTGCTTCCAAGATCTAAACTGAGGGCTATTCAGGCCAGTGAATTTCCCTCCCGTAATGTCAGCAGTGGGATTTACTGCCCTATTTCTTTTTCATTAGTCACTACTAATTGTAAGAAATGCTTACTCAAAGTCATTAGCTGGTATCCTCTAATCACCCAGTGATATTTCCAATGAATCCAGTAGAAAAGCCCCTTTGTCACATCTAATGTGTGCTTGTTAATGAGACAAGCCTCCTCTCCCTCCCTCTGGCCAGGTGCTGGGTGCTGGACCGAGTGGACTCCTGGGCTGTTGTCATGTTCATCAATTTCAGCCAGTCGGCCACCATCCCAGTGCAGTCCCTGCGCAGCCTGGATAGTGACAACTTCTGGACCATCCCCCGCCTGGCTCAGCCATTCATGCTGGAGAAAGGTAAGGTGCCCTCCACCCTCCTGAGCACTCGGAGACAGGAGATGCTGTGCGCGCCTCTGGGACTTCGGCGGGAATGGCGTCCGGGGCAGCCGAGGCCCTCAGGATGCCTGCCCTTCAGCCTCTGTTCTTTTGATCTCACCCCGGTTTTCGGCATCTGCCCCTTGCAAAGCTGCTTCTTGAGAACTGTTTTTCACACCTGGTCTCTCTAAGCAACAAGATCTGGTTAGGAACCTCAGGTGCTGCCCGAAGGCTGAGTTCTCTGGGTGGAGTGAGGGGAGGGCAAACCTCCCAGGCTCGCTTCTGCCAGAGTGGCTCAGCTTCCATCTGTTTCATGTACATTGAGTTTTGCTTAAGATTTCTTTAGAGAAGCATTCTATGTAGAAGAAAACTGGAATTTGAAGAAAACTGGAATTTGAAGACCAACGATAGGGGTTAGAGCATTTGGACTCAGTATCTCCCCCGATGTGCCGTTTGTTACTTTATTTTTTTCTTTTCTTTTTAAAATTGAAGTATAGTTGATTTACAATATTGTGTTAGTTTCAGGTCTACAGCAAAATGATTGTTATACATATATATATATTTTTCAGATTCTTTTCCATTAGAGGTTATTAAAAGATATTGACTATAGTTCCCTGTGCTATACAGTAAATCTTTATTGTTTATCTATTTTACGTATAATGGTGTGTATCTATTAATCCCATACTCCTAATTTATCCCTCCCCTCCCCACTTCCCCGTTGGTAACCATAATTTTGTTTTCTATGTCTGCGAGTCTGTTTCTGTTTTGTAAATAAGTTCATTTGTATTATTTTTAAGATTCCACATATAAGTGATATCATATGATATTTGTCTTTCTCTGTCAGACTTACTTCACTGAGTATGATAATCTCTAGTTGCATCCATGTTGCTGCAAATGGCATTATTTCGTTCTTTTTTATGGCTCAGTAATATTCCATTGTATATATGTACCGCATAATTCTTTATCCATTCACCTGTCGATGGACACTTAGGTTGCTTCCACATCTTGGCTATTGTAGAGAGTGCTGCAATGAACACCGGGGTGCATGTATCTTTTTGAATTAGAGTTTCCTCTGGATATATGAGTGGCCCCCTTTCTTACTTTCTAATTTGACTTGAGTGTCAGCTCCGGGATTCACCAGCTTCAGGGGCCAAGCTGTCCTGTGAACTTTCTCAGCCTTGAGTGAAGACACTGTCCCAAGTGGCCAGGTTCACCTTCAACTTGAAGTGAAATGGCCAAGAACGCAGTCCTCTTCATCTTCCCAGGCGTGTCAAGAGTTGTCACACAACCCACATGCCGGGCTTCCAAACAGAGCCCTGAGTTACCAGATGCAATTACCCAGTGAGAATCACAAAATCAAGTTGTCTGAAATATTTCCCTCCCTGTCTCATTTTTAGGACAAACTGAGAGAAAACAAAATCCAGAGCATTTAAGGAAAGGGGATCCTAAACACAGCCTCTAAAATGCTTCCAGAGCTTCCAGTCAGAACAAAAAAGCACTGGCATCAAGCTCTCAGCCTCAGCAAAACATCCACAGGTGGCAAGATGGCTCCACGACACACTCAAGTCTTCTCCAGGTGGCTCTGGATGGGAGAAGGTACTCCCATGGTTGTGGCACGGACAACCCTGGATCTGCCAGTGTAAGGAACCTTACCCCATTGAGTAATGGCAATAATAAATTGTGGGAATACTTTCCTGCCTTCCACTGCCTTTCCTCAGAGGTGCTCCAAAGGTCCAAGGGGGGATTTATGACAAATTCCTGCACAATCATTAGGTTAGAGGAGTAACAGTCGAGGTCTGGGCATGCTTTGCTCCTATGAGGAAACTTTGGTAGAAATAGAAAGTTTCGTAAGATACTAATTTTTCTCTTTTGTTCTTTGCAAAGTAGCTTTTCCACATTATTTTAATTCCACGACCATGATGATGATTAACCACAAGTAAATTTGAGCACTTATTTAGTGCTAGGCTTTGTGTTTCTAGTTGTACGTATTTTCTCCCTTGACCCTGTAACAACCCAAAATAGACCAATAATAAATAAATAAATATAACTGTAGATACACAAGAAGAAAGAAAAAGAATACGTACAGGCAGCACCCAGAATGACCACTCTTAACATTTGCCATGTGATTTCCCAAACTTTCTTTTTTCTCATGGTGGTTTGCAATCCCACGTGCATGTGTGTCGACCTGTCTGGATCTTGACAGTGTTGAGTTTTATGTGAGCCCTGTGCTCCTGGAAAACAGTGATGGTCAAGAAATATTCCCCACTCTTAATGCGTCACTGCAAAAACTAGAAGTCACCCTTCCCCATATGACTTAGATAAGACCCCAAGATGACCCCCTGCTTACCTAGGACAGGCCAGACACAGGCCCTCCAAATTCCCATTCACTGTCTGGTGACTAATTAGCAGAACTGTTTGTTCCCACCAACCAATCTGGCCAAAATTCCCACTAGCTCGACTTGAGCAAACCTGAATCCGGCTTCTCTCCTTTCCCCGAGCCCCTAAAACTTGTCCCACACTTGAGCATTAAAACGAGGAATAACCCCTCCTCACAATCTCTCCTGACAATCAGCTGACCTCTGGGGAAAACCGTCCTGATCAACTGTCTGATCAATCCCTGGGCTTATTCCACTTCTGACACCAAATCTTTCCTAGCCTTGTGGACTCCTCCCTATAAAAGAAAAGCCCCTTTTCTGCCTGCACTTTGAGAGGTTTGCTGATCTCAGATTGGAACATTCTCCCCATTACAATAGTTCCTTCCCCTATCACAGTGGTTCTTCTCCCCTGTTTCAGTAATCACTTTGCATCAAGTCTCTCCTTACCTAAGTCTAGATCTGTTTCTATCTATCTAGGAAAAGGAAAAGTTAATGAAAGGGGACTGGGCTTGAGATGCTGTCCTTGGGAAGGAAAACCTAAGTCTGGGTCACGTTTTCTCCTAAGGTGCTCCCCTCCTGACCCAGATACAATGTGGAGGGAATCGTCAAGGCCCCATCCAGGTATTCCCAAACCCTATTCCTTTTCCCCCTCATCACACAGCTGTGAAATGAACCTCTCAGGCTCCAGTACATCCAATAATTCCTCTGAAATTGGCCTCCAGAGAGGTAAGGAGGTCTCAGAATCCTGGATCACCACCCCCCCGACCCCGGGTCTCTGTAAAACTCTAGATACTAGCTTGGGAATTCTTTGTTAATAAACTTTGGCTAATATTTGCATTCACTCTTTTTTGTTGTCCTCAAAGAAAGGGTTCATTATCTTAGAATGATCCCAGAATTACCTAACTTGCCATGACTGAAAGTAAAACTTTTCATTATTCTTTTATTTATTTTCATTGATTCTTCAGTCAATGATGATTTTTTTTTCATGTGCTTATAAGGATTTTTTTATCTCTTCTTTTGAGAATTGCCTTTTTGATATGATACCGATTTAGAATGAACAACTCCCGAACTATTTTAACCCCTTCTTTGTCATCTCTGAATGAGTGCAAATACAACGAAATTATTTGGGCCTTGTCAGGAAATGTTGATTATGAAACATAAGTCTAAGCTCCTTTTAGAAAAGGATACAAGCTTCTTAAGTATTGGTCATTCCTCTGCTTTGGTTGCTGGGTGTGGACAAAGCTGCTTATTTTCCAAGTGAATTACACAGAAAAGTTAATTATCGTCGTGGCTGTTAGGACAGTATTAATACAGCAAATTCAAATGAAACCTATTTCATTTCAAAGCTCAAGCTATATACTTAATACTCTTCTGTCACCAAACTATTGAAATAGCTAAGAAGTCCTAAGGTTGATTCATTTCGGGTTTTGCTTCATCCATAAGGTCAAAATATTAAAAGTAAACTATCCAGAGGGTTAAAAGGAAGATAGATTTTATGAAGGGAGCAGGTTTTAGACCAAATGTCAAGAGGATCCACTTGTAAATGTCTACTCAGAAAATCCAGCAAAGGCAAGTTTACAGATCAATAGCCTACCTGGGTGCAGTCAAAGCCTTTTTTGCAATTGATCCTGACCTTTAGATACAGCATCCCTTTTTACAGATAGAAAAATTGGGTCTGCAGTTAGGAAGTGGTCAAGGGTGACACAGATCCCAATAATCAAACTGCAGACATTTTTCTCCTTATAACCGGAAGCACCTGGACCCCTTGGTCAATAGTGATGCACCTTGCCTTCTGGCCCTCTCCACCAGTTTCTAGGTGTGCCCTTTAGAGGGGAATCATCATTGCTATTTTTTGACACCGTGATTGTTCCATGGAGAAGACTTTGTTCCCTGACAAAGCTAGCAAAACATCTGCCAGGATGCACCTAACCCGGGAGTATTTTTACCCATTTGGGTCTCACTGAAAGGATATCAGCCACCATAAGGCAACCACTTGGTCCCTGTTAGGACTGTCTCAGGACATCAGATCATCATGTAAATTCTTCCTGCTGAAGCCAAATCCAGCCTCGGCACCCCAGCACCGAATTAAATCTCAGAGGCAGAGTTTTGGGTGAAGTAGAAAAGAATAGCTGTATTGCTTTGCCAGGCAAAGGTGGCCACAGTGGGCTAATGCCCTCAAGAGTGTGTGTCCTGACCTTGAGGGGGTAGGGAGGAGTTGTTGTTTTTTTGTGGGTTTTTTTTGTGGTTTTTTTTTGTGGTTTTTTTTTTTTGCAGTACGTGGGCCTCTCACTGCTGTGGCCTCTCCCGTCGCGGAGCACAGGCTCCGGACGCGCAGGCTCAGCGGCCACGGCTCACGGGCCCAGCCGCTCCGCGGCATGTGGGTGCTTGAGGGTCACACCCCTGTCTCTTGGCCACTCCCGTCTCTAGGTAACTGTCTCAAAGAGGTATGTCCGCCCTGCTCACCCATCCAAGTACGTGGGGCAGAGCTGTGTGGACTGGCACCCCCAGCCCTAGGCGGCAGAGGCAGAGCCCACCCTCTCCCCACCGGGACCCCTTCCCCCAGGCCCTTCCCAGTAATGGGCAAACCATCCAGAGGCAGGGCCGCCTTCTCCCATCCACCGGTCTCCTTAAGAACTGGGGCTGCAGAGACCCCCAAATCATGAAGGTGTTCCTTAAATGAGTGGAGTTAAGAAAAACCTGTATTTCACCTTCCCCCACGTTGTACAGTCAGCCATCAGCAAATATCCCTTGAACAACTGAACGTGTGGTCATCCTGCCTGATCGTCTTTACAAGCTCCCAGCCACACTTCGGGGGGAATGGGATGGTCCCCATGGTTTGGTGGAGAAATGGAGCCTCAGGGAGGCCAGCCCAAGGTCACAGAGCCAGCAACGTGCAGTCAGATGCTGGGACCTGGGTATGCCCTCTGAGAGAAGGAAGGAGGGATGGAGGACAGGAGGAAGAAGCAACTTCTGTGGCTTAATCCCTGTTGTCCACCACCAGCAGCTCCAGTTTTCACTCCCAAGCCCGTGAAGGATCAGCCCCACAGCGACAAGATTCCGGAGCGGACGTGTGACACCACAGCAGGGGAAGGATAAGAATGACAGTAAAGGTGATGCCCCCGCATCAGGTTATAGGTCGAAAAAACACTGGCGATCTTGCTGGACAATTTGTCTCTGTTGGCACGGGATTGACAAGGAGACAGAGAGATGGTGACCTGGGAGCAGGCTGGCAACAGCAGTCCCGCTGCAAAACCAGGTCTGGGTTTGGGCGGGGGTCGGGGAATCGAAATGGACAGAGAGGGCAGCCAATCCCAGCGTGTCTTCCAGCGGAACCTCTCTGGGAGCTTGTCATTGATGGAATCATATGCCACATCCCCATTTCTGGGCTTTGGTTGTGTGTTTGTCACCCTTCCTTGGATCTCCTTTTCCAAACAATAAATGATGTCCAATGGAACGAAAGCACTGACATTTACACAAATGATATGAATGACATTCACACGAATGATATGAATGACAGTCTTGTTCCTTCAACGTTGTTTTTGTGCAGCTTTTGATTCATGACACACTCATCCATGGGGGGGCATAAGTGAAAGGCTTTTTCAAAATGTCTGATGAATGGAAACCAAAATAAGCCAATGACCCTTTTTCTCTAACCTTGAAATCCCAGAGATTGACAACGAACTCTGAAACGGTGCTGTCTCCACTTGGGTGGCTTTTGAAAACTGAGTGGTCCTTCCTGAAACGGTACTCCATCCGCAAACTCTATCCCCTTGTCTCATAATAAGAAATTGAAAACAAACTCAAAGGAACTTAGAAATAACTATAAGCAAGCCACAGTTAGAAATAAAGGACATTTCCCACATTTCTCGGTTCAAATAAATAGCATTCCCCGTCCAGGGATGCCAACGCTTTGCATGGTGGTTTTTAGTTTGTCAGATACATTCATCGAATAAATACAGGTTGAACCTCTTTTCTGTGATCTGGCTGGTGTCTGGAGATGCTGTAGGTCTTTCTCCTTTTGATCTAGGAGACCAATAGTAAGACAGACATTTGTCTTCTGCAGAGTGACAGCACAGGGCCCATCTGTTTGCCTGGCATGGTGTGTATCCTTTAATTAAATTAATCATCAACTTTTAAATATCAGAATGTTGCAGGTAAAAATAGCACCTCCTTTTTCCCACTAAAATATGGAAGAGTCATTAATTGGGGGCCCATTTCTTGCGTGGAGACAGCTGACCGGAGGTGAGGGCTGGCTGTTGTCTTTAGTTGGGGGCACACACGATAGTTTCCCATCGACTGCTCTTTCATTGAATTCACCTTTCCAGCTAGTATTATATGGAGGGGTATGACTTTGAAAAGAAAAAGCAATTGCACAAATAATTATCTCATTCCATCTGTAGTCCGTGCTCCAAAGGAAAAGTGAAAGAGCGTGTTATATGTAATGGGGAGGGAAATCCTACCTCTTCTCGGGTTCTGACCCCTGAAACTTCTCCAAATTCACTTTGCAGGATGAAGCCCAGGCAGGGCCAGGCAGGTAAGACCACACCGAGCTTTACAGATTGAAGTCATTTCATGCTCCATTGAAGAGCTATTCGTCTTTGCTCAGTCACATACATATGAATCTGGCTAAATACGTCTGTTACCGGGCGCCGGTCTGCTTCAAGAATTCTGCGGACAAGGTCTAGAAGACATTGTTAGGATTTTAAAGCTGTTGAAAAATAATCTCGTGGCAAAGAAGGATGTAAATCCTGATATTTTACCCGTAAGCAAGATGCTAAGCTAGGATGCTATTCCATTCTCTAAATGCTACAATGCTACAAGGCAACTGTTCCCAGGTCTGACATGTTAATCCAACGACATGGTGTTTTTAGAGACTGACACCCACTGAAGGAGGCCAGCACTCAGGCCATGCAGCCTGTCCCCTGCCTTCCCCGAACGCCTCCATTAATTCAACTATTACTGATATAAAGGGGACACATTTAAATGTTTCAAGAAGAAGAAGTACCTACAGCTTTCAAAAGGTATACCTCAAGGGCAGGGAGACACACAGAAGGATAAATCCGCCTTTCCTTTTATTCCATCTTCAGGAGGTGAATTTTGGAACACTAATAGAATTACTTCATCCTCAATAAATTCCAGCCCATAGTGGCTTCTGGGCCAGGTACGCCTTTTCTATTAACCTTCTTTTATAAAAGCAAAAGAGCAACGACAATGGGCTGTACAGCTGGTCTTCACAAAACCACGTGTGAGTGTCTGTGTCCCACATAAAAGCCTCTATCATGACCAAAAATGTGTTGCTCAGATTCAAGTGTGAGGGTCAGGGAGGGATCATTTCCATAGCCCCTCATCAGCATTCTCAAAATAATAGCAGCTAATTGATAAAGTCCTTGCCACCTTCAGACACGGCTTTAACAAACAGCACATGGGACATGTCATTGAAAACTCTGGGCAGCCCTACCGGGCAGCTACTTGCTTCTTACTTATCGTCCTTAGTACTTATTAACTCATGACTTGTACTAACTTATCGCCCTTAGTACTTATTAACTCACGACTTTTACTAACTTTACCAATGAGGTGACCGAGGTAACAAGAAGCTAATGTGCCCCCAGATCAAACACTTTAGACCTTTAGAACTAGGGAGCAAAGCAGGAGTCGAGGCAGGGGGTCAACATCACGGCCATGTCTGTGCCACAGCGGACGCCCTTCAGAGGGCAGCAGCCGTACCACCAGCTGACAGCAGTCATAGGAGAACCCACAGGCAACCACCAGACCCAAGACGGATAATAAATGATAATTTTAAGCCATTGTTTTGAGTAACCAGTTAATTAATCATCCAGATTTACCAATGACAAAACCGAGGTTATGCAGAGTTTATTGGCCGAAAATCAAAGACATTTTGATGGAAGATCCAGGAAAAAATTCCAGGTTCCTCTGACCCAACTGCTCTTATTAGTGCAATATAGTTCCCTGTGCCTTACAGTAGGACCTTGTTGTTTATCCATTCTATATATAATAGCTAACATCTGCTAACCCCCCAAATGCCAACCCATCCCTCCCCCAAGCCTCTCCCCCTTGGCAACCACAAGTCTGTTCTTTATGTCTGTGAGTCTGTTTCTGTTTTGTAGGTAGGTTCATTTGTGTCCTATTTTAGATTCCATGTATAAGTGATATCATATGGTATTTGTCTTTCTCTGTCTGACTTACTTCACTTATTATGATCATCTCTAGTTGCATCCATGTTGCTGCAAATGGCATTATTTTGTTCTTTTTTATGGCTGAGTAATATTCCATTGTATATGTACACAACATCTTCTTTATCCATTCATCTGTTGATGGACATTGAGGTCGTTTCCATGTCCTGGCTATTGTGAATAAGGCTGTTCTGAAAATAAGGATGCATGTATCCATTTGAATTATGGTTTTCTCCAGATATATGCCCAGGAGTGGGATTGCTGGCTCATATGACAACCCTATTTTTAGTTTTCTGAGGAACCTCCATATGACCACAAGTCTGTTCTCTATGTCTGTGAGTCTGTTTCTGTTTTGTAGGTAGATTCATTTGTGTCCTATTTTAGATTCCATGTATAAGTGATATCATATGGTAATTGTCTTTCTCTGTCTGACTTACTTCACTTATTATGATCATCTCTAGTTGCATCCATGTTGCTGCAAATGGCATTATTTTGTTCTTTTTTATGGCTGAGTAATATTCCATTGTATATGTACACAACATCTTCTTTATCCATTCATCTGTTGATGGACATTGAGGTCGTTTCCATGTCCTGGCTATTGTGAATAAGGCTGTTCTGAAAATAAGGATGCATGTATCCATTTGAATTATGGTTTTCTCCAGATATATGCCCAGGAGTGGGATTGCTGGCTCATATGACAACCCTATTTTTAGTTTTCTGAGGAACCTCCATATGGTTTCCCATAGTGGCTGCACCAATTTACATTCCCACCAACAGTGTAGGAGGGTTCCCTTTTCAAAACACCCTCTCCAGCATTTGTTACTTGTAGACTTTTAATGATGGCCATCCTGACGGGTGTGAGGTGGGACCTCACTGTAGTTTTGATTTGCATTTCTCTAATAATTTCTAGCTTACTTTATTATAAGAATACAGTATATAATACATATAGCATACACAATATGTGTTCATCAATTGTTTATGTTATCAGTAAGGCTTCCAGTCCATAGTAGGCTGTTAGTAGTTAAGTTTTGGAGAAGTCAAAAATTAAAAACAGGGGTTTCCCTGGTGGCGCAGTGGTTAAGAATCCACCTGCCAGTGCAGGGGACACAGGTTCAAGCCCTTGTCCGGGAAGATCCCACATGCCGTGGAGCAGCTAAGCCTGTGCGCCACAACTGCTGAGCCTGCGCTCTAGAGCCTGTGAGCCACGACTACTGAAGCCCGTGTGCCTAGAGCCCGTGCTCCGCAACAAGAGAAGTCACCGCAGTGAGAAGCCCGCGCACCACAATGAAGAGTAGCCCCCGCTCGCCGCAACTAGAGAAAGCCCACGCAGCAACGAAGACCCAGCGCAGCCAAAAATAAAATGAATAAGATAAATAAATTTACATTAAAAAAATTAAAAGCAGATTTGCAACTGCAAGGAGGGACTGAAGCCCGTGTGCCTAGAGCCCGTGCTCCGCAACAAGAGAAGCCACCGCAGTGAGAAGCCCGCGCACCACAATGAAGAGTAGCCCCCGCTCGCCTCAACTAGAGAAAGCCCACGCAGCAACGAAGACCCAGTGCAGCCAAAAATAAAATGAATAAGATAAATAAATTTACATTAAAAAAATTAGAAGCAGATTTGCAACTGCAAGGAGGGTCAGTGCCCGTAAGTCCGCATTATTGTTCAAGGGTCAACTGTAATTTGTTTTCTTTCTTTTTTTTTTTTGTAATTTCTTTTCTAATTAGAGTTTATCACACCTGTTTATGTAGAAAACTATAAAATCAGCTCCCTGATGCTAATAGTAAATGAGGCCAGCACACACACTATCCTCCATGGGTCTCCAAACAGCTGCACCAACTGAAATTAATTTTGAAAACATCCATGGATTACAGTGGTTTTAATCTTCAGAGCAGGGATTAGTTTCCTCCATAGAGTGAAAA
This sequence comes from Physeter macrocephalus, assembly GCF_002837175.3. Taxonomy (NCBI): domain Eukaryota; kingdom Metazoa; phylum Chordata; class Mammalia; order Artiodactyla; family Physeteridae; genus Physeter; species Physeter macrocephalus. Next base: position 21,073,522 of record NC_041232.1, on the reverse strand, counting down.
ATCTTGTCTCTCTTCAATTATCGTTAAGAATAAATGGTCCATAGTAGAGAAACTAGGAACACACACACTGCAGCCCAATTCTACTCCAGCTCTAAGAGCTGTCACTTCTGCCTGTGACTTTGGACACCTTTATTTTTCTTTTTAGAGTAACATCTTCACTGAGAAATAAACTAACTGAATACCAAAACGAGTGCCCTCGTAAAGTACACAGTTCAATGTTTTTTTTTAGGATATTCACAGAGTTGTGCAATCTTCATCACTAATTCCAGTGATGATGGTTTGCTAATCATTTTTGGAACTTCCCAAAGAAACCCCATGCCCAGCAGCAGTGATTCCCCATCCCCCTTCCCCTAGCCTGCAACTACTAATCTCCCTTCGGGAGATTTCATTTAAGTGGAAGGTTATATAAGTGGAGGAACCTCCATATGGTTTCCCATAGTGGCTGCACCACTGGAGGGTTCATATAAGTGGAATCATACAATATTTGTCCTTTTGTGTCTGGTTTCTTTCACTTAGCGTCATGTTTTCCAGGTTCATCATGGGTTAGCATGCGTCCGAACTTCATTGATTTCATGGCTGAATAATATTCCAGGGGACAGACGTACCACATGGTATTTATCCATTCATCAGTGGATGGACACCCGGGTTATTTTCACTTCTGGCTCTGATGAATAATGCTGCTATGAACATTCATGTATACGCTTTTGTGTGGAGATATATTTTCATTTCTATCAGGTATATTCCTAGGGGTGCAATTGCTGGGCTGGATGTGTTTTTTTGTTTTTTGTTTTTTTGTTTTGCGGTACGCGGGCCTCTCACTGTTGTGGCCTCTCCCGTTGCGGAGCACAGGCTCCGGACGCGCAGGCCCGGCGGCCACGGCTCACGGGCCCAGCCGCTCCGCGGCCTGTGGGATCTTCCCGGACCGGGGCGCGAACCCGCGTCCCCTGCATCGGCAGGCGGACT
>NC_041232.1:21054125-21070626 GCF_002837175.3 Physeter macrocephalus | reverse complement strand
CGAACCCGCGTCCCCTGCATCGGCAGGCGGACGCGCCACCACTGCGCCACCAGGGAAGTCCTGGATGTGTTTCTTAATCTCCTCGTGCTTTTGTTTCCCCATCTATAAATGGGCCCAGTGATAGTTACTTCTTCATGGGATTTCTGTGAAAATTACATGAACTTAATCTACAGGAAGCATTTACGCCACCACTGCGCCACCAGGGAAGTCCTGGATGTGTTTCTTAATCTCCTCGTGCTTTTGTTTCCCCATCTATAAATGGGCCCAGTGATAGTTACTTCTTCATGGGATTTCTGTGAAAATTACATGAACTTAATCTACAGGAAGCATTTAGGACATGTTTCTATGGCAATAAACATTCACAACACTTCATCATCAACATGTCCTTATCTCCATGTGTTCGCCAGCCAGGAAGCTCTACCAAACCCCTCCTTTTGGGTTTTTGAAAAGGCTTTATTGCATAGACGTTATTGATTAAATCCTTGGCCATTTGTAGTTGACTCAAAACCTCCAGCCCCCCTGCTCTCCCAGAAAATCAGGGGGTGGGACTGAAAGTTCCAACCCCCTAAACTTGGTTGGTTCCCTTGGTAACCAGCCCCCATACTAAGGTGTGGTCCAGAGGCCACATGATTTGTAGATGATTAAAGATTTCTATTATATGCATTTGTTTGATACTGTCCTTTACTTCAAGTTCCAGTCACACCTAAAAAGAAATCTTGGCATTAGATTTTTGTTTGTTTTATTGTTCAATACAAGAGAAAAAAATTATGCCTTGTCTTTGGAGAAGCCTTAACCCTTCAGTCTACCTGACCGGATGATGACTCAAATGTTCCCTTCAGCCCTTGAAAGAATTCCTAATACTCCCTGAAATATCCATACTTCTTAGTTTTAACTGACAAGTAGCGAATATCAAGAAGGAAATGCCTTATCAAAAGTAAGAATAGGGCTTCCCTGGTGGCGCAGTGGCTGAGAGTCCGCCTGCCGATGCAGGGGACACGGGTTTGCGCCCCAGTCCGGGAGGATCCCACGTGCCGCGGAGCGGCTGGGCCCGTGAGCCGTGGCCCCTGAGCCTGCGCGTCCGGAGCCTGCGCTCCGCAACGGGAGGGGCCACAGCAGTGAGAGGCCCGGGTACCGCAAAAAAAAAAAAAAAAAAAAATAAGTAAGAATAATGTTGACTAGAAAGAACAGAAAGTAGAAAATGGCCAAAAAAAAAAAAAAACCCAAAGAGATTGCTTCAATGGCAAATTTATGAAAAAGAGAAATAACATAAAATGCTCATTATCAAATGAGCAAACTCTCCAGATCTTTCTGAATTTCTAAAACACATTTCCATCCCCCCGGAATCAACTGTGCTTCGAAGCATCCTGTTTGCTCACTCAGCGGTATCTCTGGAGCCAGCTCTGTATTCAAGGAGCTGCACCCTCTTTGAACTTGTGCAAAGATAAATACTCCGGGGTCCTCCTGGATGGGTTCTCTCCCCCACCTGGCAGGTGATAACCCTGGAACCCTGACACCGGGGGATCTTCCCTCCCCCCGGTTCACAGATGGGTGAAACACTCACCGAATCCCTTCTCAAGTGCCTCTACGCCCCTGTTGCTTGCTGTGTGTCTTACCTTCCTCACCCTGACCTTGAAGCCTTGGCACATCTCCTGGACTTGCAGGTGGGTATCACCTTGTTTTCCTGGGAATCCACCCGTCACCCAGGGCAGGGACAAGGTGTTGCCTGTCTATTTGCCTGTGATGAGTTTCCCTGCAGCACTGAAACTCAGACATGGTCCTTTCAGGACCCCAATCCATTCTTCCCCAGTAAAGGACTCCCTACTTGGGGTGCAAGAGCCCCCAGCCGCCAGCTCCCAGCTACGAGGACAAAGACTCCATCTTGTCACCTTCCCTAAGGGGAAGAAGGCATCGGCTCAGGGGACACACAGCAACTACACTGGGGGCGGGGCCGGGGGGTGGCAGTTACACTGCCAAGCCCGTTCCTGCCGGAAGATTCCCAGCATGAATCCATCATCCCAGTGATGGGGGAGGAGGTAGACCCCATGCCCACATGTCCTTGAAAAATAGGGGAGAACAATGAAAACCAGCAGTCCCACTGCTGGGCATGTAGCCAGGGACACAACCATAATTCCAAAAGACACACGCACCCCAGTGTTCACTGCAGCACTCTTCACAATAGCCAGGACAGGGAAGCAACCTGAATGTCCATCGACAGAGGAATGGATAAAGAAGATGTGGCACATATATACAATGGAATATTACTCAGCCATAAAAAAGAACAAAATAATACCATTTGCAGCAACATGGATGGACCTAGAGACTGTCATACCGAGTGAAGTACGTCAGACACAGTCAGACACACAAATATCATACGGTATCGCTTATATGTGGAACCTAAAAAAAGGGGGTAGAAATGAACTTATTTACAAAACAGAAGTAGAGTCATGGATGTAGACAACAAACTTATGGTTACCAGGGGATGGGGGTGAGGGATAAATTGGGAGATTGGGATTGACATATACATGCTACTCTATATAAAATAGATAACTTATAAGGACCTACTGTATAGCACAGGGAACTCTTCTCAGTACTCTGTAATGACCTATATGGGGAAAGAACCTAAAAAAGAGTGGATATATGTATATGTATAACTGATTCACTGGGCTGTACACCTGAAACTCACACAACATGGTAAATCAACTTTACTCCAATAAAAATTTTTTTAAAAAGAAAAAGAAATCAGAGATGGGAGGTCTGCAGAGAGTGTGAGTTTGAAGAGCATTGAACTCTATCTTCTGCAGACTCTTCTAGGAACACTCTGTCCCAGGTGGCTGGACCAACAGTTTAGCCTTGAAATGAAATTTTGGAGTCTGAAGTCCTGCATGCGGAATAAATCAATCATGAGTGTGTGTGATAAACTTTAGCCTTTGGCATATCACGATTTCAAGACTTTTATTGCACCAGCTGTTTTTATAGTTTACCTTCTAAGTTATTTGTGTTCCCTTTATAATTTGTGGAAACGTTTTACAAAGGGAGTTTTACATAAACTTCTGATTCTGGGAATAGGACTGAAATGTTATGATCTTTGCTATACGTAAATTACATTCAAATTTTGTTCAATATTTTTATTTTTTAAATGATTTCAGTTTTTAAAACTTTATTTCTGATAGAGAATATGTTATTTAGTTATTCTTTAGTAAGCACCTTGGTATGTGAATTAGCCTAAGAAGCTCATGATCATGTAAACATTTTTTTTTGCAAAATCTTTAAAAATAAAATGTACTTTCATATTTGGTTAACTGTGATTAACATGTGGGCAGAGGACTCACATAGAGAATCCATAGAAGAAGAATTAACTATACTGAACAAACTTACACTAGAATCAGTCTTAGTTAAAATCGTATTTAAAATAATAATAATTTGTCTTTTTCCTATAAAGTAAGAATTATAAAAAAATTATTGCTAACTATTGGATAGAAATATTAACATTTTCAAATTATTCATCACTGGTGTGAGAAAATAATAATAATGAAAACAACATAAGAAGTACATGAATCTCTTACAATGTCCCAGGCTCTTTGCTATGTTCTGAGTTCTTTATATAATAACTCATTTAATCCTTGCAACAATCCCATGAGAAAGGAACTCTTTCATCTCTAGGTTACAGATGAGGAAACTGAAGCAAAGAGTAGTTAGGTAACATGTCTTAGGATCACAGAGTTAATAAGTGACAGAATAGGTATTTACATCCAGACAGAGTTGCTCAAATACTGTTCTCACGACCTCAAAATTTGCCCAATACGACTAGAAAATTGTGCCATTACATATCAGGAGCTTAACATCATCATCACCATCGTTTTGCTATTTTAAATAATGCCACCACCTCTTGAATAATCCTCTTTGTGCACAAATGCAGGACTACCACTAGCTCATACAACATGGTGTACAAATTTAGAAAGTGTCACTTTTTCCATGCTTCTGTCAATAAATTTTAATATTATGCTGATTTTGTAAGACTGGAACTTTTTCCCACTGTCTGCTGGAAAAGAATCTGAATAAATAACATACAAATGTGACTACTTTCTTTCATATATAGTCCAGTTGTGCACTGTACAACCTGCACAAATGTACATGGCAGTCTGCTCAGTGGGCTTGATCCATTAAAACATAATGACCAGATATAAGGATATCTAGATTGCAACCCTCAAATTACCTTGTGTAAAGTTATAACTGCACACATTTTCACCAATATGATTACTTCAAACCTGGACATTACTAAATTTATTTTTCCTGCCAATCTCGGTAAATATATTTATTTCATTTTCTTTTAATGAGTTTCCCTGATGACCTTTGAGATTGAGAAGGATTGTGTAAAGATCCTCCCGGAAACCTGATTCAAACATGCCAAAGGGTAAACAGTCATTGAAAAAATCAGGGAACTGAACACTGACTGAATATCAGAAAACACTAAGAAATCATTGTTAATTTTGTAATGATGTTGCTATAGTTATGCTTTTCTTAAAGTCCTTTTTAGAGATGCAGCCCAAAGTACTTACTAATGAAATGCTTTGATATCTGGCATGTTTTAAAAAATATTCCAGGTGGAGTGAATGCAAAGAAACAAGATTAGCAAAATGGTAATAACTGTTAAAACTTCGTAATGAGTATTTGGAAGTCCATTTACATATTGCTGCATTTTTTATTTTGATGTATTTTGAAATTTTCCATAAAAAAGGGACGTTACATTTCATGTCCTTAGAATAGAATGAAATAACCCTAGGTAACCAATGCAATAGAGACAAGAACATTAGAATAAGTGTAATAGAAGTTAAGGTTTCCTTTTAAAAAATTGTAGACTTCAATGGATCTTAAATGACATCTATAGGTTGACATTTGCAGAACATGCCTGGACAGGAACAGGAAACTCCTTCTTACGCAGAATATTTTTTAATGCTCCTCTCTTAGCAGTGAGAGGTTGATTATTTTATATCCTCAAGGGTTTCTTTCCTGCCACACTTTTATGTGGGAAAAAAGAAAGTACACAGAGAGGTGGAAATTAATTGATAACTTTATTCCCCGGGTTTCCATGGGTCTGTGTGTTCCCATCTGATCTCACTCTATTTAAGCTCTTGGTTGATGCCATATTTAGAGCAGGGTCAAGAGCCCAGTTAGAATTCATCTGGGGGCAGATCTTTCTCATTCGATTGTTTTCGTTTTTTCTTGTTTCCGTCACAGAATTTATCTTGTGCTTATTGTGTTCCAGGCATTGTGTTGGTACTGGGGCCACAGAGCGAGCTCAGAGAGTCTCTGCAAATATTTCAGGGTTTTTTGTTTGCTTGGTTTTTTGTTGTTGTTGTTATTGTTTAATCAAAACTAATTTGTCAATAAATGATAGTGTTACAGAATTGGTCAACCGGATCAGTAAGAAAGCAGCACCCTGAACATGATTCCTCTTGGCTTGATCAAGCTGAAAGGGTAAGCATTCGAAAGAAGTAGCCTCGTTCTTTCAGACCAAGTGGTGCAAATTTGTCCCGTCGAGTGTAGGTGTCAGCAGTCTCAGCATCTTCTTCCCAAAGAGCCACGACAGATAAAGCTGCCCCCCAGGCCGGCAGCTAGGGGACGGGGGGCTGTCCACTTCCTGGGCTACACAGCAGGCGGCTCCCCACACTGCCTGACATGGAGCAGGGAGAAGTTTATCTCATAAAGAGGCACCAGAAAGGCAGAACTTTGTCTTAACCAACTTCCATCAAAAGAGGACTCCTACAGGAATGCAAGAGAGGAGGGGCAGTTCCATCCCACAGTCCCTGGGGGATGGGAAGTTCCTATCTCATGGTCCAGCAGGAACAGGCTGCGGATGCTGGCTGGCAGACAAAGAGCAGACGCGATGTCTTCAGAAAGATGAACAACACCTGGGATCCGAGATTTAAAATAGCAGAGTAAGTGGTAGAGCAGAGGATCCTGAGTAATCACAAAGAAATTGAAATTGATCCACGAACAGGTCCACAAGCCAATATAGTACTTGGCTGTACGTTTCTCCCCCTCTCCCCCACCTCCTCCTTATTATTATGATTATTTTATTGGTGGTGGAGTCTACTTTAATCATTTATTTAATGTAAGAACTCCTGGGATTCGAGCAAGCAAAATGCACATGTTAAAATAACGATTCAGGGGCTTCCCTGGTGGTGCAGTGGTTAAGAATCTGCCTGCCAATGCAGGGGACATGAGTTCGAGCCCTGATCCGGGAAGATCCCACATGCCTATGAGCAACTAAGCTCGTGCGCCACAACTACGGAGCCTGCGCTCTAGAGTCTATGAGACACACACCTACTGAAGCCCGCGAGCCACAGCTACTGAAGCCTGCGCTCCTAGAGCCCGTGCTCCGCAACAAGAGAAGCCACGGCGATGAGAAGCCCACGCGCCGCAGAGTAGCCCCCGCTCGCCGCAGCTAGAGAAAGCCCGCGCGCAGCATCGAAGACCCAACGCAGCCAAAAATACATAAATTAATAATAAATTAATTTAAAAATAAAAAAAAATAACGATTCACCCAATCTCACAGTACCCACTGCTCTTTAGCTGCCATGAAAACACTCTTTGGGGCACCACTCTGCCATGGATCCCACCATCAGCACCACAAATGCTCACTTCTCATCAGTCCACACTCCCAGGCATCTCTATGAGCAAAGAGCCACATCTCACACAAAACAAGCTTCTATCAGAGAAACAGATGAGCTTTTTAATGGAGGGGATGAAAACTGGAGCCATAATGAGCTACTGTGTCATAAATGAGTGCAAATTACATTGTCAGTGCTATTTACAATTTCACATGGCACAGAGCCCTGGAATTATGTCTATGCAATTATTCCATTCAGAGGACTTTTCAGTAAGGGATTCTCACCAGGGCCAAAACGCAGTTGGAAGCTTCTGTGGTGTGTGGAAGTTAGAACCAGCTCTGAACGGATTCATCACTGCATACTCGGAAGAAAAATTGTGAACAGAGGCTCTAAAGATGGGTCTGGACCTAATAAAAAGAAGGCCCAAAGTCTGGAGGCAACATAGATGGCAGTGGACCGTGCGGTCATGGGGTCAAAACACTGAGTCAATTTCCAAATATTCACATGACGAGGTCAGCGTAAGCAAAATCCTGGACCTTATCTGTGTTCACATGTTTCTGCCACCTTTGAAAATCCCTTCGGAGATAGATTCTTTTACGTATAATCTGTAAATATTTGAGTACCCTTTTCTGAAGGATAACGACCATTTTTTAAACATGATCACAATACCGCGTCACACCTAAAATGGTGCACAATGATTGAAATCATCCGATACCTCATAAGCATTCACGTTTTCTCAAATGTACGAACCTGTTTTTAAATCCCCACTATAGCATGTGTGATTTTATGTTTTATGTCCATAGATTAGGACGTCAGCCTTTTCTTCCACTTTGGTTCCATGAAAAGTAGCAAATCCTGTCATTAGGTTCACCTTCGCCAAACTGCCCACGGCTGCTGGTTCCCTAAACTGTTCAACCGACAAAACACGGCTTAGTTTGTTCTAAAAGATGAGTTTTCTTACCATCCTAGTGGAAAATTAAAGCACTGACTGAAAGAAGTAAAATCAGCTTTTGTCATAATAAAAGTAAGCGTGAAGCCTCCAGCTCGTATAACAAAGGTAAGAATTACAACTGCAGGGGAACAACAGTGGACAATAGGGTTGTCTTAACCTATGTAATTTCTAGGGGAATGTCCCACTATCCCACTATCACGAGACAATGCCATTGATGTGCCAACGTGAATGGCACATGTCATACAGCATATGACAGCTCTGATTCTGTTCTGGCACAAGAGTTAAGAACATGGAGTCTGCACCTGGGGGTTCTTAGAGGATCCTGTCTGGACACAGTGCCTTCCATGGGTCCTTGATGCGAGCGGGGCACAGATTGTTTAAATGAACCAGCTCACATCCTGCTGCGATCTGGGTAAGAGATAGTTGGAAAAGAACAACAAACCAAAGCATTTCCAAAGACCGTCCTCCTTCCTCGACGGATCTGGAATCAGTGCCCTCAAAAGCTGTCTCATAGGTGGTCTTGTTGACACGTGGTCAAGTGGCCAACATGCACACCCTCGGGACCCCAGGCCTGTCTCTGTTTCTAGAATAAGCTGAGCCGGTTCCTGCACCAGAAGTTGCCCCTGTCTGTCCTCTGCCTGGAGCTCCTGCCGAGGTCTGGCTCCTTTGCACGCCCCCTCCTGGAGGACAGCATCCTTGTCCATCCCCTACAGAACCCTTCCTGGACCCCTCTGACTACAGCTGCTCCATCACTCCATTCCAGTCTCTCTCCATCAAATCACCCCGTTTACTTCCTACGTAGTAGTTTCTTCCCACCTAGCAGTTGTGTGTTTATTCGTTTCATGCGCCTTGTCTGAACTGTCCCGTTGTGTGTGAGCGCCGTGAGGGCGGCGTGTGTCTGACTTGTCAAAGTGACCAGAATGCCCCAAGGACTACATCCGTGTGTGGCACACGGGAGGATAAAGTAGGCGTGGATCTGGGCATGGAGCCCCTGCTGATGGAGACCAGGCAGACCCGCCTTCCGCTGAGCCCCCAGCACAACCCGCGTGGCGGAGGTGGTCCCAGTAACCGTGTCTTCGAGGAGTCGGATCCTTGACTGGAAATCAGAGAGAAATGGGGGGGAAATTTTGCTCTTTGATGTCCAAGTAAGGACATCCTCAAAATAGCAGCAAGTTTAACTTAAAAGTAAGGCTGGGGTGGGGAATGTCAAGGTAACCCAAGGACGGAGCCATGTAACAACAATACAACACATCTCCTTCTCGATTTCATGGATGATGTCAACCACGTTTTGGATGCTTCCTGCTCATCACAGCCGGATGCAGGGGCTGTGACAGATCTCCCTGTGCTGGAAGTCTCACCGTGTTTTATCTGAACTCTCATATCTGGCCTCACACACATAAAATTCAGTCCTATTGAAACTGAGCAGGACCCTGTGGGGCTCCTGGGCACAAAAGCTTTTCCGTGTCCCCCATTTCCTGCGTACAGGAAATTGGCTTCATTCAGCCTCCGTGACCTTCCCTGAGTTCCAACGAGCAGGTTCAAGCAGTTATCGGTTAGGGAAGGGAGGGGATGCAGAAACCAGGGAGGAGCAGTCAGGAGACGATAGTGCAGCCTTGGGGCAGGGTCCTGGTTCCGCCTCAAGGGATACACAGAGCAATATCTCTGAGCTGTTTTGCAGATACTGAAACCCCCACTGGGTGGAAGAAGTTAACTGTCTGCTGCCCACAGGCAAGTAGACCCCAGACCAGCTCTAACCAGAAAGTTGATGATGCCGACTCCCGATGACCTCCCCACCAACCAATCAGAAGAAGGTCCGCGAGCTGACCACGCCCTCTTTGAGCCACTGCTATAAAACTCCTCACTACCCTGTCCAGGTCAGGACGCACAGTCTTGAGGGCCTAAGCCCTCTGTGGCCCCCTTTGCCTGGCAAAGCAATAAACCTATTTCTTCTTCACCCAAAACTCTGCCTCCAAGATTTCATCTGGTAGCGGGGTACAGAGGCCAAATTTCAGCAACACTTCTTCCTTGCAGCAGGGTCTTTGCTCCCCGTGCTAAAGCTCTTGGGCCCCACGGTGGGTCTCATACGAGCTACATTTAATCAGACACTCCTCCAGCCTCATCCAGAAGACACAAACCCATCCCGAGAATGTTTCAGCACAATTCACTGTAAAGTAGGACCAAGGGGAGACACTGGGAATTATATTACCTAAAACAGCCAGAGAGAAAATAGAAGGAGGGGTGTGTGTGTATGTGTTTGTGTGTGTGTGTGTTTGTGTGTGTGCGTTTGAGGAGGTGGGAGAAAAGGATCATGGGATTACTAGGAATCATCTAAAAAATTATTAAATATCATCTTTGCAGGAAGAACTGTCCACTAGCATCCATGTACATTTTTTTAAATTTTATTTTATTGAACTGTAGTTGATTTACAATGTTGTATTAATTTCTGCTGTACAGCAAAGTGATTCCGTTTTTTATATAGAGATAGATACACACACATATATATACACATGTATATAGTCCTTTTTCATATTCCTTACCATATGGTCTATTACAGGATATGGAATATAGTTCCCTGTGCTGTGCAGTAGGACCTTGTTGTTTGCGTCTATGTACATATTAAACACACTCCATTCGGAAGTTATCGGGTTTTTTTAGGGTACATATTTAGGTGATTTATCCCGTTGGGTATGAGTGTCAGGCACTGCTCCAGGAGCTATAGCACCATCTTCATTTTACAAACAAGAAAACGGAAGCACAGAGGGGCTGAGATCCTCCCTGCCAGGGCCCATATGGAGGGGAGTAGCACAGCTGGGGTCAGACCCAGGCAGCCTGGCTCCGAAGTCTGAGCTCTGTCCATACTCCCAACTTGGAGGCTCTGCTGGGCTCTCCAGCACCCAGGTGACCGGGAAAAGCCACCCTCTTTCCTCCGAACCTTGGTTTGCTCTTACAGGATGTAGGATGATGCTACCTAACTTCTAACCATCACTAAGATAGAAAATGCGGCGGGATTCTAAGTTGTAACATGCCGGGGACTATACATGGATCATCTTATGCACATCAGGCTGAGGGACTGTGGCCCCCTGACCGCCCTAGGCCCCAGGTGCCCTCCATCCTCCCCTCTCTCTGCACCCAGCTCACACTGTCCCCTTGGTGAGCTGCCTCCTTCCCCACCCCCTCCCGTGCATGCTACCTCTTGACACATTGTTCCTTCACCGCCATGTCCCCTCTGGGAGCCCATGGATGCCCCGTTCTCAAAGGGGCTCAACAATTTTTAGCACACTCTTTAGAACCACTCTTCTCCTATCCATATAACAAAATAGGTCAGGAGACCAGGCGAGGGAGATGCATGTGGTCAGGGCCACCTTTTCCCTCTCGTGGATTTCTGTGGCTTGAATTGCCAAGGATGTGAAAACCTGAGTCTGTCTTACAAAGCAGCTGAGGCCACAGGGCTTAAGGAAATAATATCCTCTCTCCTGGCTCCCATGGGCAAGATGACACTTTACAGAGAAATCTCCAAGTAGCAGAGACATCCGTGCATCTCTCATCCAACTTTCCATGTAGAAAAACATCAGGTCAGTTGAACTCTGGGCAAAAAAACTTTAAAGTGCAATTAGGAAGTTTGGCATTTTCCCCTTGTCTTCTGGTGGCAGGGGTGAGAATTTCAGGTGTTACGTGTTCATTCATTTTGCACCAGTCCTGCTATAAAGGCTACTGGCGGGAACCTCCAGCCTGAAAGTTTTTGTCTAGATGTCTCTTGTGAGGTCCTAAAATAAGAAAAGGGACGTTTTAGGGATTCAGAGAAATGGGAAGAAAATTCCAAACTCACAGGTGTTGTTTGATTTTTGCAGGGTTTTTATAGTTCGGCTTGCCTCACCCAGCAACAACAAACTTCCAGGAGTTCTGGAAATTCACATGAACCAACATAATCAGTCCACAGTTCTAATTAATTTTACCCTGACAGCTAAGGGAAAAGAAGGATTTAGTTTAAAATGACTTCCACTGGGTAAAGTGAAACATGATAAACAGTGCAATTTATAATCTCTGCTTCTGGTTAAATTTATTTTTTAAAATCTATTTTGGAGATTCAACTATTAAGCTTTGGTGACAAAACCAGCATCAAATACAATCTCTGTATGTGTCCCTTTTGGGTTAAATTGGTTTTTGAAAGGAACAGTAAATACAGTTAGATCCCTGAATTCGGACTGAAAATGAACAGATTCCTTCCTTCAGAAACCTTGCCCCCGACGTGCCACCAGCTAATGATTTTCCCCTTCACCTGCCAACTAAAAATTGTGGTTCTCAAAGCATCCTTTATCTTCACTCACCTGTGATTCCCAAGGCATGCCAGTCTAACTTGTACTGTGTTTGACTCAAATATTGGTTAAATTCCAGTTATGGTTTTGCCCACAACAGCAGTAAAACGGGGATATAATTAATAGGGGGCAAACTCTCACATCAGCTGGGGAGGATCCTTGCCGCATAAGCCCTTAGAAACCTGCACTCTGCAGTCTGTAAGGTCCTTTATTACGTTTGATCCCAGCTCAAGAGTATCCTAACACTTTCATGAATCAAGCTGTAACTTTTTTTTCGGACTACAAAAGCAACATATATTCAAGATAGAAAATTCAAGGGGAAAAAAGGAAAATCATTTGCAGTCTTATCAATTCTACCACCCATGGTGGTTAACTGTATTTAGTGTATGTCATTTCAGTCTTTTTGTTTTTTTCCTTAAAAAAACAGACCCATTGAGGGAACTCCCTGGCGGTCCAGTGGTTAGGACTCTGCACTCTCACTGCCGAGGGAGAGGGTTCAATCCCTGGTAGGGGAGCTAAGACCCCATAAGCCACGCAGTGCGGCCGAGAAAAAGGAAAACATTTTAAATAAATAATAATTTTAAAAAACCCAGACACATTGATAAAAGCACTCTTCACACCTGGGAATATAAAATGGACTCCCCATGAATACCAAGATCCGCAGATGCTCAAGTCCCTTATGTAAAATAACTGATAGAGTCGGTCTTCCATACCAGCAAGGTCTGCATTCGCGGATTCAACCGACCGTGGATTGATTTGAAACCGCAGATACAGAGAGCTGCCTGTACAACCAGTTAACTCGGAATAAACTCTGTAGGTTGGACCAGTGTCATCAATTTCTTGATTTTGACCTCACAGTTTTGCAATATTTTTGATATTTGATATTACAGTTATACAAGAGGTTAATTTGGGGACAGGTTGGGTGAAGACTGCATGGGATCTCCCTGTGTGTTTCTTTGTAACTTTCTGTTAATCTGTAATTATTTTAAAACAGTTTTTTAGAAGAATAAGGCAGTAACCTTGTTCTACTAAGAAATGATATATAGTTTTTCATTCTTTTTTCTAAAACCATTATCCTGTTCCAGGGCAATTTTAAGATTAAAGTATGAATTAATATGATGTAAGAAGAATACTCTCTATTGCACTCAAAAATATTAAAGTTGCTATAGATTTTCTTAAAATAGCATACAGTGCGTGCTGCTGGGTTTAATTTTCACTGTACATAATTGTCATTTTCCCATGTATTTAAGCACAGTTTTCTTTTCCAGCATCATTTTTAAAATGCTTTCAGTGTATTTCAGCGTGTGGCTAGATTCTACACAAGCAGTTCCCTCTCCCTGGATATTTAAACGGTGTCATACATGTCACCATTACAAATCCTTTTCCATACCACGATTCATCACTTTTCTAATTATTTTCCAGGAGAATTTGCCAGAAGTAGAATTTTGCAAGATGCATAAGGCTTGGAATGAACACTGGCTGTTTCCCCCAGTGCAGGAGTTTGCGCACGTGTTTATGAGAAACTGGGGTCACACCAGTCGGGATGTTGTCATCCTCCTCCTCCATGAATATACCCGGCCAGAAGTTTCTCTCTCCAGCTGCTTCCTTGATTGCAGATGAGCATGAGGTAAACTCCACAGGATGGACTCCCCAAGTCTGGCTCAGGTCTGAGGACCCGTGAGAAGGAGCCCCCAGGGGGCACTTGTTAGAAGTCAGCCCTGCCCTCAGCTGCAGGAGGGGGACTCGGGTTCCTGCCGGATGGATGATGAGACTCACCTGAACACCGTGAACCCCAGGGGGACTTGAAGACAGGAGAGAACTCTCTCCATCTTCCATCTCAGCAGAGCTTTCCCTTCTCTGGGACACCTGAGTTCACTGTAATAAAACGGCCATGAGTCGTTCCAAGGTGAGAATCGGTCTACCACCACAGGAAAAAAACGTTATTGGGGCAAAACATGAAAAACAAATAAAATATAATTATTTTAGACATCACTGAATTTCCAAGAAGGGAAACAAAAATTAAGTACTAAAAGGAGACTTCCCTGGTGGCGCAGCGGTTAAGAATCCGCCTGCCAATGCAGGAGACACGGGTTCGAGCCCTGGTCCGGGAAGATCCCACATGCCGCGGAGCAACTGAGCCCGTGCGCCACAACTCCTGAGCCTGCACTCTAGAGCCCGTGAGCCACAGCTACTGAGCACACGTGCCACGATTGAAGCCTGCGTGCCTAGAGCCCATGCTCTGCAACAAGAGAAGCCACCGCAATGAGAAGCCCGCACACCGCAACAAAGAGTAGCCCCCGCTCGCTGAAACTAGAGAAAGCCCGCGCGCAGCAACGAAGACCCAATGCAACCAAAAAAAAAATAAAAGTACTAAACGAAGTTGAAGAAGAGGAAGAGCAGGACGTATTGAAATAAAGTCAATCAGTTAAATTTGTAAAAACTTTTCATTGAAATGCGCACACATGGAAAGCGAATATATGATTGCACAGCAGGATAGGGTATCACCTGCACGGCAGAAGCTCCCTTGTCCCCCTCCAGCCATGTCCCCCGCAAGGGCAACCACCTTCAACAGCATGGATTAGCATTGCCTGTTTCTCTGCCTTAAAGAAATGGGATCCCTTGGTAACTTGGGCTCATACAAGTCAACTTTATATTTGTGAGAATTGTTTCCACTGCAGTGTGTAGCTGTATATTGTTCATTTTCACTGCTGTGTAGTATAATTTATTAGTTCATTCATCCATTCTACTCCTGATAAACATTTGGGAAGTTGCCACTTTCTGACTTGTGCAAACAGTGCAGCTAGAACATTCTAGCACCTTTCTTTCAGTGATGTATTCACACCTATCCATTGGGTATATAACTTAGGAATATCTAAAGTTATATATTTGTTCAGATTTAGTAGATTCCGCCAAACAGTTGTCCAAAATAGTCATGCTCATTTCAATTAAACTTTTTCTTTTTCTTTCATTTGTGGTTTGGGGAAATGGATAGACTACAGATATAATTTACTCGGCTTGGATATACGGTTCTTTCTAAAATGGATGAGGCTGATTTCATGCCTCTGGTCTCGGAACTGTGCTGTCAGAAGACACTAATCTCTTCCATGGCACAGCCGTCTGGACCCAAACCCTAGCCTGGGTCCGAATCCTAGCTCTGTTACTAGCTGTTGACCTTGGGCAAGTGACTTCACCTCTTGTGCCTCAGCTTTGTCATAGGTAACACTGGAATATGCATCGTCCCGTCCTGCAGGGTTCTTATGAGGATTAAGTTAGTTATAATATATAAAGGACTTGGAAGGGTGCTGGTACGCTGAAAGACTGTGTGTGTGAGTTACTCTTATTTTTTATCTTTTATTTATTTATTATTATTTTTTTTTTTGCAGTACACGGGCCTCTCACCGCTGTGGCCCCTCCCGTTGCGGAGCACAGGCTCCGGACGCACAGGCTCAGCGGTCATGGCTCACGCGCCCAGCCGCTCCGCGGCACGTGGGATCCTCCCGCACCGGGGCACGAACCCGCGTCCCCTGCATCGGGAGGCAGACTCTCAACCACCGCGCCACCAGGGAAGCCCACTCTTATTTTTTAAAGAAAGAATCTGTCGAGGTTTACTGGGCTCCGTGGGCAATTAGAATTTTATATTCAGGGAATACATGGAGATTTTCGAATTTCAGAAGCTTTTCATCTTTTAAAGGATTCTCATTGCAGAAAGCAGAGGGGAAGCCTGGTATGTGGTTAAGAACCTGGGCCAGGAGGTAGGAAATGTGGCCATCGAGTCTGTACTGGGACTTTTGAGTTCCAAGATGGTGGTCCTAGCCCCAGGGGATGGATCAAGTATCTTAGCAGGGATATTAGTGCTGAGACCCAAGTGGAGAGAAGCAGGTGGTTTTAGGAGGCTACGGTGGAAGGGCTGATGGGGAAGAGAAAACTCTGGGCTCAAAAAAAGAAAAAGTCACATCTCTGAGCAGCATAAGGAAGGTCAGTGTGGCCCGAGAATGGGTAGTGATGGAGCTGGAGAGCAAGGCAGAGTCAAATCATGGCAACAACTTTGAATTTTATCCTCCACTCTAATGGTAGCCATTGACATGGGGCGGTGGCTTGATCTCCTGGACTGTGGGTTTCTGATTCATCTTCTACTCCTCATCAACTGAACCCCTGATGCAAAGAAAGGATTAAATACACAGGCAAAGAGAAGAATCAACAAAATTTAGCAGGTGATGCAAGTGGAGATTTAAACAATAAAGTTGCTTCAAGAATTCTCATTCTACCCTGCACATATATCTAAAGAAAACCATAATTAGAAAAGAGACATGCACCCCAATGTCCATAACAGCACTATTTACAATAGCCAGGACATGGAAGCAACCTGAATGTCCATCAACAGAGGAATGGATAAAGAAGATGTGGCACATGTATACAATGGAATATTACTCAGCCATAAAAAGAAATGAAATTGAGTTATTTGTAGTGAGGTGGATGGACCTAGAGTCTGTCATACAGAGTGAAGTAAGTCAGAAAGAGAAAAACAAATACCGTATCCTAACACATATATATGGAATCTAAAAAAAAAAAAAAAATGGTCCTGAAGAACCTAGGTGCAAGATGGGAATAAAGATGCAGACCTACTA
>NC_041232.1:21041000-21054095 GCF_002837175.3 Physeter macrocephalus | reverse complement strand
AATGTATAGCTGATTCACTTTGTTATAAAGCAGAAACTAACACACCATTGTAAAGCAATTATACTCCAATAAAGATGTTTTTAAAAAAAGGAATGAAATTGGTATATATACACAATAGAATATTACTCAGCCATAAAAAAGGAACGAGATCATGCCATTTGCAGCAACATGGGTAGACCTAGAGGTTATCATTAAGTGAAGTCAGTAAGACAGAGAAAGACAAGTATCATATGATATTGCTTATATGTGGAATCTGAAAAAATGGTACAAATGAACTTATTTACAAAACAGAAATAGAGTCACAGATGTAGAAAACAAACTTATGGTTACCAGGGGGAAAGCCGGGGGTGGGAAGGGATAAATTGGGAGATTGGGATGGACGTATACACACTACTTTATATAAAATAGATAACTAATAAACACCTACTGCATAGCACAGGGAACTCGTCTCAATACCCTGTAATGACCTATAAGGGAAAAGAATCTAAAAAAGAGTGGATATATGTATATGTATAACTGATTCACTTTGCTGTTCACCTGAAACTAACACAACAATAAAAATTAAAAAAAAAAAAAAGAATTCTCATTCTCTTAGACAGCATCCCTGGGCCACGGTGACATCAAGGGGAGAAGGACTGAAGGAAGCACAGATGCTCGCCTGCGTCTCGGGTGTTCATGCCCCCGCTCTGCCGCTGCTGTGGCTGAGAGTGGCCCAAGAAGCCACAGGTCACGCTAGTGTCCCCTCTCCTTAGAAAGGCCTTTGGAGGCACAGAAAGCTCTTCTACGAGATTGGAACAGACTTCTACTGTCTCCCTTTGTTTTTCAGTAAAGAAAAAAATTGACAGCCAACTATGTATTCCCGACAGAATGCATTCCTAACACACTTTTTCTTTAAAGATGATATATAAAGATACATTTTGCAGAAGGTGATTCTTCACTCCCAGGCAGAGCTGGTACATCTTGCCTCGGGCCCCGGGGCCCGTTGCCTCCTGCCCACCTGCTGCTGCTGTGTTAAAGGCTTCCCACTTTGCTCCAATCTATGGCTCTGCTCCCTGGGCATTTGTTCTCTTGATGACAGCTGCTTCTGAGTAGTTATTTCCTAGATTGCATTTTTGTTTACCTTGATCAGCGTGCTACACGTTAATGCCTCGCTCGTCCTATGTGTACTGCATTCTTACGTTTAGTTTAACGCGAATGTTTGTTTTCTCGGGTGGTCTCTGTTTGAATTAATAAAGTGGTCGTCTAAGGGGAAAAAGCAAAGATGCTTTCCTCTTGAGCGTAAAGGAACAATCTATAATTGTCAGTAAGGGGCAGCTTTTGCCGCTCGCTCATTAGACTTGAGGGATGTGGCTTACCCTCCGGAAGTGTGAAGTTGTTTGGGGGCCAAGAAGAACTTGCATCTTCAGAAATGCCTCCACCTGTGGGTGTCCTCAACGTAACAGATGCTGGGGAGACCTTCCTTCGACCTGGGCAATCGCCCCAAGGTCCAGCTGTGCCTCACGTCTCTAGAGAGAGTTGGCAAATACTTTCTATCCATCCATTCCGATTCCTATCCAATTCCTATCAATTCCGATAGCTGGTGTCTTCGTAGAGTGGATTTTCTGAAAGTTTGTACAGAATCAGTAAACTGAGCCATGGGCAGGCACGTGGGAGATTACACCAGCGCTGCTTGGAACTAAAGGAGACGGAGATGACCCCCCAGGTTCCATGGATGGAGTCTCAGTGACCAGAGAAGTGCCGGAATATTGCTGCCCATACACTGGACCACAGCCAGACCATTTTTGTGAGTGGGGTATATAGGGTTAGGGGTGTTTAGAACATTTTTAGCCAGAAGCTACGCGTCTTAACCTATTAGCCCAGTTATTTACTCAGTCAGCATGTGTGATATGATGCCCATTTTGGCCCCGGCACTGTCCCAGGCCATTAGTTAATGAGAGAGGTCTGGTACCAGCCCTTCAGAGAATTTCCACTCACAGGGGATGCATCAGTTCCCCACCTGTTGTAACAAATCACCACTGTCATAGTGACTCAGAAGAACACAAATTTATTATCTTGCAGTTCCAGAAGTCAAAAGTCTGAAATGGGTCTCACTGGGCTAAAATCGAGGTGTTGACCAGTCTGTGTTCCTTCTGGGGGCTCCAGGGGAGAATCTGTTACTTGCCTTTTCCAGGTTTAGAGGCTTCCCACATTCCTTGGCTCATGAAAGCATCCTTCCAACTTCTGCTTCCATCCTCACGTCTCCTCTGATCCTGACCTACCTCCCTCTTTCGCTTATTAGGACCCCTGCGATCACACCGAGCCACCTGGATAACCCAGGAGCGTCTCCCCGTCTCAGGTCCCTTAACTGAATCACATCTGCAAAGTCCCTCTTGCCACATAAGGGAACATATTCACACATTGTGGGGATAAGAACGTGGACATCTTTGAGGCCATTTTTCTACGTACCACTGGAATGGTACAACATCAATTAATTATGACTGTGGAAATGCAAGAAAAGAAGGATGGCTGGGTTCTCAAAATCTTATTAAAGCTTATGTCAAGTTTCTTTCTTACAACAAGGAACATGTACTTTTATCGGATGAACAAAATCAATTTACTTTCCATCTTTCAGTTTGATCTGATTTTTATAGGAATGTAATCTATCCCTCACCACTCTTGTTGAGTTTATGATGCCTTTTTATCCTGTGTATTAAGTAGGTAAAAGTGCTGATAAATTTTGTTAGTGAATTTTCAATGAACAGCTCGTGGCTGCAATGTGGCTTTTTATGACTGGGACACAGAATGCACCATGCAATTGATGATATCAAGAACCTTTTGACATAGTAAATCAAAGGGAAATTTCTGGAGACAGCAACTAGGGAACTGAAAGAGAAAAGTGCCCCCTTTTGGTTTACGTGTGGGAGACACCCATAGTGAGACTACATGTCCTCAGGACGATGGAAGGTAGAGGGGATATAGCCCAGGGCTTAGAGTCCTGACTCCATCACATTCTACCTGCAAGAGCTGAGACAAGCTGTTTAGTTCTTCATTGGTAAGCTGGGCATGATGACAGCTGTAACTAGCTCATATAATCAGTGCTAAGTGTTCGATATTATCATTACTAGTATCCTGTTAGAAAATGCTAAGGGAAAATTAAAAAGCAAAGTTAACAGATCGCAACTTTTTGGAGGTTGCATGGAGGACCCCAGGGCGTATCTTCACAGTGACAGGAACATCTGTGTTTTTGGCCCCTTCCTGCATTTGAAGCCCCTTGCTATGTTTGGGTATCTTCTGACTTAGGTGAGATATGCCTCCTCCCACTCTAGAGGCATAATATTTAAGAATAACCCCAATCTCTTAGCCATTGGGATACTTCAAAGCCAACCTGGGATGAGCCATCACCCACTAAGACAAATGTGTTTGGCTAGAGTTTGGAATGTGTCCATATCAGAGCAGTTTGGAAGATACGTCTTGGACTGTTGCCCTGATGGAGACCTGAGTGCCATCCAGAGGGTGCTTCCAGACTCTTCTTCAGGGAGACACCCTGCTGTTTTCCTTTTATTTTATGGAAGAAAAAGACAGGTGAGTAATTCTTCCCCAGCAGAGCTCACCCCTAACAATCTTTGTCCTTAAAGGTGAGTTGTAGAGGTAGACTCTTGCAAGACACAATTTTTCACCTTGAGGCAGAGTGGCTGCATCGGGCTGTGCAGCCCATGATCTCTTCTAGGGATGCTGTTATGTTCGAGGTTTCTTATCTAACTGGGACTACTCACTTACACTCCTTGTGAATTTGTTCTTACGATGGCACCTACATCTGGTTATTTATTTTCTGTTGATTCTTTTGAATGCCTCTATCAGCATGCCACATTGCAATGCCTTGCTCGTTTTATTGTGCACCAAATACTTACGGTAAATGGAGGGAAATTGTTTTCTGGATGGATTTTATTTGAGTCAATAAAAAGGCAATACATGAAAAAAAAGTATTCTTCACTCTAGTTAAAGAAACAGTCTGTGATGACAATATTGTGGCACCTGCTTTCTCGCCAGTCCCGGGAACGTGGTTTTTCTTAGGGAATTGCAAAGTGGTTCAAAGCAATGAAGACATCATCTTGCAGGGTAACTCCAATGGCAGAGGTCCAAAGCACAACAAAAAGGTCCCACACGTAAACAAATGGGATCTAATTAAACTTAGAAGCTTTTGCACAGCAAAGCAAACCATTGACAAAATGAAAAGGCAACCTACTGAATAGGAAAATAATATTTGCATATAATATGAAAGATAAGGAGTTAATATCCAGAATATTTAAACAGCTCATATAACTCAATAAAAAAAATAAAAACAAACAACCCAATCAAGAAATGGGCAGACCTGAATAGATATTTTTCCAGAGAAGCACAGGAAAAGATGCTCTACATCACTAATCATCAGAGAAATGCAAATCAAAACCAAAATGAGATATCACTTCACACTTTTAATTAAGGTGTGTACATTGTTTTTCTTAGACATAATGCTATGGCACACTTAATAGACTACAGTGTAAATATAACTTTTACAGGCACTGGGAAACCAGAAAATTCAAGTGACTCACTTTATTGTGATATTCTCTTTACTGTGGTGGGTCTGAAACCCACCATCTCCCTAAGGTCTGCCTGTAGTCCTCTGGAATCTTCTGAGCAGTTACTTAACCCAAGGCCCCCATCCGACCAGATTGTTTAATCTCTTCCATTTGGAAACACCTGAAGCCCCCAGGGGATGATCCCATGACGCGAATTTAGAAGACTGCCTGGCTATTAGGTATTTTTGTTTTGCTTTAAATATCCACTTCTAAGTGCAAATGTGCCAGCCAGCACGGTACCTTGTATGGGTGAGTCATAGACTGCTCATGGCTCTGTAGCTCTAACACATTTCGCTACGGGGCTCCACACCGTGCATCTGTCAGAACTGTGTCTTTTCTGCCAGCAACATTTGAGCTATTTAAGCAAGTGACAGCATACACCTAGGAGAACATATTCAAGGAAATGTGCACCAAAGATCATAATGCGAAATGCATGGACCACTTAAACACAAAATGTGGAAGGGCTGTGGGCTTCTCTCTCTGAGGAGTATAGACCGAGGGGCTCTGGTTTAAATGTGCAGAATTCTCTACGAGCTGCCGCATTAATGCGTCATGAGCCAACCCAGAAAGGGTCAAGTGCTGGGCTGTGCACAATTTGCTTCTGTTTCCCCTCCTAAACCCCACCCAGCTGCTAAACCTGTTACCCATCCCACATACTCTCTCACTGTTGGGGTCCCCTTGTCCTGCAGCAGGAGCCCCTGGACAGTCCTCAGCGGGGCTCTGGACTGGTTCCCTGTCCTGCATGGGCAGGGCCACCAAAAGCCCCTGTTTGCCCAGGGACATCATGGTTTCTGCCTGTTGCCCCAGCATGGCTGTTAATCGTGACTAGTTTACTCAAGAAAGTGCTAGAGAACCAAACTTGGGTGCACTCACCCGACACACAGCAAAGCCAAGCTAGTGACAGTGGTGAAGGAAAGTACAGTGTTTATTGCAGGTGGCAAGCAAGGAGAACAGGCAGCTCACACCCAAAAGACCTGAACTCCCCAATGGCTTTTTTTTAAAGACAAAGTGAGGGCGAGGGTCATGGGGCACATGATCAGCTCATGGACAGCTTTCTGATTGGTGGGTGGTGAGAGGTTACCAGGTGAGGTCATGGGGGTCAACATTATCAGTCTTCAGGCTCCAGCGGTCTGGGGTCTACATGCCTGTGGTCAGCAGGCAGTTAACCTCTTCCAACTGGTGGGGTTTCAGTACCTGCAAAACAACTTAAGGACATGGCTCAGGATATTATCTACAGCCCTTGCGGAGGAACTAAGGGTTCTTGACGTTGTTTTATGGCTAAACTTATTATTTTGTCTTGCTTGACTGTTTTTCTGTGTTTCTGCATTTTCTCACTTCCCTGATTAAATTTGCTCTTTGGAACCTAGGGAACGCTTAAGAGGCTACAGCTTCTCTACAAACAAGAGGCAGCAGACACGGGGTTGGGGGGAGGGTCTGTCCCTGCAAGGGCCCCACAGGGTCCTGCTTGGTTTCCAAAGTGCCCCTGTTTGGACATAAAAGGCATGATTGCCTAAGCCTGGCCCACACCTGGTCATAAGGATATGCAGCCTCCCAGGTCTTAACTCACCCTGGACGTGTCAGCCCCTCCCCCCAAAGCAGCCTCAACGGCACCTCACCTGGGCAGGTAACCAGGCCCCCCTGAGACCTGCACACATCCTGGGTGGGATTCACATCACTGTTCACAGAGTCTCCAAGTTCCAAACTCCCCAGGTAGGGGTTAGAAAGTGGTAGGATCAGGATTCAAATTTAAGAAGTTAGTTCCACAGTCAAATACTGGGAACAGAGGTGCCTACCAGACACCCACCTGGGGAGTTTCAAAGGAGACCACCAGAGTGGGAAATTAGGGGAGGCTGGGTTGAAGCCTATACCTGAGCTCAGCTTTGCAGGATGATGACAAAAAAGTGGCAAAGAGGGTGCTTCTGGGCAGAGAGAGCCCCATGAGGTTAATGAGCAAGACAAGAGTCTCTTGGTGTGGGATTTGGACTGGGGGCAGCAGGGAGCCTCACCTTATTACCTCATTCATCCCACACACCTGGCCAAACATCTCATCTCTCATGCTGTTTTCTAGGTCCTGAAGCAGCAACTGGCACCATCTGTATGTTCAGGCAACTAACATTTTAGCAAGTGAGACAAACAACAAACCAATCCATCATCAATATTTTTTCAGATGGTAATGCACGTTTCGAAGGGCAGGAACCAGAGCGATCTGGTGTGACGGCAGCATGAAGATGCATGCCTAGCACACCCCTCCTTCCCTCCCTGAGGACATGCACCCCCCTCCCCTCTGCCTGCAGGTTCATCTCCTCCCTACCCCGGTCTCTCTCACTTCTTGTGTCTTTCCTGATGACGCTGTCCAAAGTGACGGCTAGAACCAAGTTCCACAGACTGGGAGGCGTATAAACAACAGGTATTTATTTCTCGCAGTTCTGGAGGCTGGGGAAGTCCAAGGTCAAGGCACTAGCAGGTTGGATGGCAGCTGAGGGTCTGCTTCCTGGCTCACAGATGGTTGGGGCTGAGGTGGGTGCAGAAAGAGAGAAACCCTTTCCCCTGCAGTCTTCCAGGCTGAGACCAGCGTTGACGTTCCATCAGGTTTAGAATTTTGATTAGTAGCTTAGATGGGCTCTTTTCATTTAGGCAGGACCACTGGACTACTTTTTACCTGGTGGTGGAAGAGAGAAAGTTTTCAACCAGGTAGAGGGAGGATTATCCTCTAAACACATTTTTAAAAAGTGCTTTGATAACGTCCCAGGGGCTGTTCCACCGACAGAACTGCTGCTCATGTGCTTCTTCCTTCCTTCACTCCTCCTCCTTTCGGAAGAGATTTTTAAATTAATGGAACGATCATTCTACGGAGGGAGTACAATTATGAGAAATCTCAGCTTAACATCTTTCTTTGAAAGTTCAAAACATTACCTCAAATGCTCCCTTTTAGTCTTTTTGATTTTTCTTTTGAATGGAAATGTTTCCTATGAAACGTAGGCTTGATTACATACAGGAATAGCAATAAAGCTATTCTTTTCTACTTCACCCAAAACGCTTGTTTCTGAGATTCAATTCGGTACTGGGGTACAGAGGCCGAATTTCGGCTACAAGCCTGGTACAGGGACTTCCCTGGTGGTCCAGTGGCTAAGACTCCCTGCTCCCAATGCAGGGGGCCCGGGTTTGATCCCCGGTCAGGGAACTAGATCCACATGCATGCCACAACTAAGAAGCCCGAATGCCGCATCGAAGATCGCACGTCCTGCAACTAAGACCCGGTGCAGCCAAAGATAAATAAATATTAAAAAAAAAAAAAAGTCTGGTACAGTTCCAAAGATGCTCCCAGAGCACAAGGTCATGTCGCTTTTCTGATCATCAAAATTGCCTTGCACACAGCTTTGAAAATGATCGACGTTCAGAAGATATTGGTTGAATTTCATTCTATTTCGCCAGATTTATCCAGTTGTGTTGTAGCAGAAAATAGCTGAGACACCCCCATTATGTTAGCCCTGATTCAGCCCTTATTCTTTCCGCGCATTCAACCGATCTCCCACTGATGCTTTACCCCCTCTTTCTTGCTCAATTGCACCCTGAAAATAATTGCCCCCTAGCTAAAGTTGAACTACGCACCTGATGTTTAGTCCTCCAAGATAATAATACTCCTTTCCTTTGTGAGCATTCTTTTTTTTTTTTTTTTTTTTTTTTTTGTGGTACGCGGGCCTCTCACTGCTGTGGTTTCTCCCGTTGCGGAGCACAGGCTCCAGATGCACAGGCTCAGTGGCCATGGCTCACAGACCTAGCCGCTCCACGGCATGTGGGATCTTCCCGGACCGGGGCACGAACGTGTCCCCTGCGTCGGCAGGTGGGCTCTCAACCACTGGGAGCACAGGCTCCAGATGTGCAGGCTCAGCGGCCATGGCTCACGGGCCCAGCTGCTCCGCGGCATGTGGGATCTTCCCGGACCGGGGCACGAACCCGTGTCCCCTGCATCGGCAGGCGGACTCTCAACCACTGCGCCACCAGGGAAGCCCTGTGAGTATTCTTCATTCCAGAAAGAAGGTCATGGAACAATAACCTCGAGCACCACCAGAGCCTGATCTGGAACCACCTGATGCCAGACCTAATGATCTCAGTGTTTCAGGGAGGAAAGAAGAAAGCAAGACTACATCAGCCCACGTCCTTATCTGCAACCTTATTTTCCACACTGAAACTATAAGACCCCTTCCTATTTCCCAGGAACTGGGGCACGGTCTTGAGAGCATTAGCCTGCTGTGGCCTCCTTTGCCTGGCAAAGTAATAAATCTACTCCTTTCTATTCCTCCAAAGCTCTGTCTCCACGTTTCTATTCTGCACTGGTGAACAGAGGCCGGGTTTTTCAGCAACAGTTGCAAGTGACATAAACACAGCCAGACACAGCTAAGAATTGAAGCGGTGGTTTGAGCACGTGTGTCTGGTGGGGGCATCTCTTGGACTTGGAGGGAAGCGAGGACAGCCGCAGAGCCAGCACCTTGGGGTGGGAAGAGGATGCAAAGCCGTCCTCTCTCTGCAGGTCAAGTCCACCCCTGCTGAGATGGCCTCTTCTCTTTCCCAGAGCAGACAGGCCTTTACCATGAGGGGGAAGCCAGTGCCAAAGGCCCCAACCTCATTCTCCCAGCCCCGAGACATCAGAGCTACAGCTGCTTCTCCAGCTGCAACTGTAAAGTCTCAAGAGAGGGACTCAGAGAGGCCTGGTCTGGGTGTCATACTCATATGATTGGCCGCAATAAGGCCATGTGTCCCCTTTGGCTAAGGGAAGGCAGGAATGGCTATCTTCCCATGAAAGCGGGGGAAGGCAACCTTTCTGAGCAGACCAGATAAAGTGAAACTGAAATCTTACAGTTTTCAACCCTAGGTATATACCCAAGAAAATTGAAAACAGCCGTCTACACAAAAACTTATGCATGAATGTTTCATAGCAGCATTATTCATAATAGACAAAAAATGGAAACATTCCAAATGTCCATCAACACAGGAAGTCTCTCTCACATTGGGCCGCCAGGACTAGCCTTATTTGTGGGCCCAGACTGTCTAAAATTTATGTTTATTCCCTTTAGTAAATCTTTATTAAAGAGGCTCTTTCCTCTGTATTCAGAGGGTGCATTCTTTCCATTTTATTAATTAATTTGTATGACCCACGTCATGTGTGTGCGTACATGTGTGTGTGCACACACGTGCGTGTGTGTGTTCTGTTGACTCATCCCTGAAGGAGTGAACACACTTGGAAGGTGCGGATCAGGATAAAAGTCTGGGAATTCAAAGGCCTGGGAGACAGAAGAGGATCCAGGGTTCTAGGTGGTCCTGAAAGGGCAGCTTTGCCTCTGTGATGAGCCCTCCTCATGGTCGGTGGTTCCACCGCAGTCGTGTTCAGCTGTCTGTATCTGCTCTTCTGTCTGGCCTCCCTCCACGTCGCACAGACCACGTGGCCAGCCTCTTCCTCAGGCTGCCACACAGGGTGGGGTAGGAGAACCGGCCACATGCTGCTGGGCCCTGCCTGATATCAGAGCTTACCATCAGGGCTGCTCTACAGCCTGTCGATTTTCCAAGGACTCCCCAGGGAGGTGTGCTCACCTGCTGATGGGCTTTCCTCTCCTCATGTCCCTCCCCCAGGGTAGGACAGGTCGGTAGCTTCTTCCACAAGCCCTGCGCCGGTGCTCTGCAGCTATCAGAAAACCCGCTCAAACTGGATTCAGCAAAAAGTGGCTCAATGTAGTTTGATACAAATAAAGTGTCTAAGAGCACCGCCGGCTCTGCTGGGATCCGGGGACTCAAGCAAGACATCAATCTCCAGTTCCGCTTAGCTGTGCCCTCGGTGATGACGGTTTCCTTCTCTGAGCCACCCCACGGTCCCAGGCTCTAATTATCCATATGCCTTTCAGGCCCTGAAGTTAAAAAATATATATGTTTCTCTGATCATCCCTGCAATAGTCCTGAAATTCGTGTGTTTTGCACCAATTTGCAGCCCTACTACTGAGGCCTTGGGGGCTGGATATACTACATGACCAAGCGCTGTGGGTTGAGTGATTACATTGGAGTTTCATTCTCTTCCACCTGAAATGTGCAGAGAATTTGGAAATAAAGCCACTCGGTCACATTAAAACCAGTCTCTTTCTTACTTCTGAATCATCCCTAGGCCTGCTCCACACATTCTGGGATTGGGGCCACGCACTGGTGTTTATTTTTAAAATTGACCTACTTTCGACAACTAAAGTGGAAAAAAAAACTATCGGGGGCAGCTTGCCTCTGCAGCGTCGGAGAGAAAGGCCATGGAGCTGATTTTGTGGGTGCACAAAAATGTCGTGCCCTGATGGCAGCTGCCTTTGGAGCTTTGTGAAGGTATAAAGGTACCTCGCAGCCAATGCGGACTAGGCAACTTGACTGGGGCTTCAGCACCGTCTTAACAGCAGTGGGTTGAGAGAGAGAAAGTCTTTCAGGGGAGATCCCTTATTGTAACTGGGCGTGAGAAAATAAAAGTCTATTTCAAAAAGGTTTGGTCTGAATAAAACGACGCCTTCAAGATAGACTTCAAAACACAGAAATTTGCAGCCAAAAGGCAGACACCGGCATATACATCAGGAAACGGTATTTTTGAAGAAGACAGAAAGACCCTGATTAATTAGAGCTCTCTCTGCCCTCCATGTGACTCCGGTTCTCACAGGTTTTTTGAGCAATAAAAAGCCATTTTCCTAAGAATCGTCCCCAGCTCTGCTAAGAGGAAAGTACACATTTGACCTGAGTGTGCAAATAATTTTGTTGTCGGTCACTCAGGCACCAGAAGGGAGCTGGGCTGTGAAGAAAATCCGATGGTCACGTAGGGTGGTGTTCCATTTCTAATTAGAGCCACACCAAGACTAACTCTCCCGAGATTTGGTTATCACGGTCTCGGAGGCCTGGCACTCATCCAGAACAAAATACAAAACCATTATTTTCTCAAATCCCTTTTATGTGCTCTTGCATTTTGATAATCATCTGGGACGACAAAACAGAGGAGACTTTTACTGAACACTCTCCATAGCTGACTCTGATAATGATCTGCTGCCTTTTGGATAATGGAGAATGAATTCAATATTTTTTTTTATTATCTACAAGGGCATTTAATCGCTGGACTGCCATATTTTTATTGTAAGATTAGTTCCTATTTTAATTAGAAAAATGAACTCTGGAGAGCGCTTAGGCTGGAAGCAATGGCTTTTTTCTTTTTCTTTTTCTTTTTTCTTTTTGCTTTGCTTTGGTTCTCTGGACATTGGCAGGTGGTAATTCATGATTCCACGCATGTCTCTTCTTTAACTTTGTTTCAGAAGGAACGAGGTTCTTTATGGTTCTACGTCTGTGGGTAACGCAGCAGCTGCCGGTTATGCTAATTCCTGCTTGCTTGCAAAGAGGCCTGTGTTTATTTTGTGCCTCGCCAGCTGTCAACAGAGACATTTTAGGAATAATTGCCATATTTAAAGGCAGACTTCATTGCTGTGTCCTACTGCGGGCCCTCCCAGCAAGAGGACCATCAGAGTTTTGTGTAGAGACCTCTGATGCTGGAAGGGCAGGCACAGCCCTGGAGGCGGCAATCTTGGCCGGGTTCCCCATCACCTGCCCGCCTTCCCCGTGCAGGGAGCGATCTTCACAGCAGAATGAACCCTTGCCTTGCGTTCCTGAGAGGAGATTGAAATGCTGGGTTTGGGAAAGATCTCATTTCATGGTGGTTAGGGAGGTTGAAGTTTTCATCGGTACCTCATCGATGTCTGAGAAAACTTCCTCTCGAATTGGAAATTCCAACAATCTTCAGAGAGCCTGTTTTACTGTCTCAAAAGCTTTGAAATGCTTTCTCACTTAGTGATCGGAATGGACAGCAGAGGATGTTTTCTGAGCAAATAATTGTGTTCCTGATCTTACATCAGGGTTTTAGTTTATTTATATGTTATAGTCCATATTTTATCTTATCTCATGAGAGAAGTAGAGGAATTTTTAATTAGCTTTTGCAATTGATATTCTTTGCCACGAAGAAGGAAAAGGTCAGTAAATGAAAGCGCATATGATTTCCATTACTTTTTTTCTAACCATTGTCTACTTCTGCTCAGACATCTTTTTAGTTATTAAACAAATTCAGACGAAATAATTTTTGCAGAAGAAATGCTTTGACACTCCTATTTGTAGCTGTCTATGGAAATAGGCCTCCATTCTTGGTTGTTCAGAAGGCTTAGTTCACCATTCATATTACTCTTAGGGGTGGGAGAGTGAGAGGTACAAACTATTTGGTGTAAGATGGGCTCAAGGATGTATTTTACGACACAGAGAATATAGCCCAAAATTTTGTAATAAATGTAAATGGAAAATAACCTTTAAAAATTGTATAAAAATTATGGGGCTTCCCTGGTGGCGCAGTGGTTGAGAGTCCGCCTGCCGATGCAGGGGACGCGGGTTCGTGCCCCGGTCCGGGAAGATCCTACATGCCGCGGAGCGGCTGGGCCCATGAGCCATGGCCGCTGAGCCT